>NW_007252180.1:150501-151655 GCF_000164805.1 Carlito syrichta | reverse complement strand
TGACAGATTCTCTTGGATTTTCAAGGTACACAATCACATCATCTGCAAAGAGAGATAATTTGACTTCCTCTTTTCCTATTTGGACTGATTGCCTTCTCTTCTCTGATTGCTTGAGCCAGAACTTCCAATACTATGTTGAACAGGAGGGGTGCGAGTGGGCATCCTTGTCTTGTTCCAGTTTTCAGGGGAAATGGTTCTAATTTTTGTCTGTTTAGGAGTATGCTGGCTGTGGGTTTCTCGTAGATGGCTTTTACTATTTTGAGGTATGTTCCCTGTATGC
The DNA here is from genome assembly GCF_000164805.1 of Carlito syrichta. Lineage (NCBI taxonomy): Eukaryota > Metazoa > Chordata > Mammalia > Primates > Tarsiidae > Carlito > Carlito syrichta. The sequence goes on along the minus strand of NW_007252180.1, from coordinate 151,375 downwards.
CTAGATGTTCGAGGGTTTTTATCAAGAAGGGGTGCTGGATTTTATCAAAAGTTTTTCTGCATCTAATGATATAATCATGTGGTTTTTGTTTTGACATCTGTTGATGTATTTAATTACATTTATGGTTTGACGTATGTTGAACCAGCCTTGCGTCCCAGGAATGAAGCCTACTTGGTCATGATGGATGATTTTTGAGATGTGTTGTTGAATCCGGTTCGCTAGGATCTTGTTGAGAATTTTAGCATCTATGTTCATCAAAGATATTGGCCTATAGTTCTCTTTCTTTGTTGGATCTTTACCTGGCTTGGGTATCAATGTGATGTTGGCTTCATAGAATGATTTGGGGAGAGTTCCATCTTTTTCAATTGCCTGGAATACCTTCAGTAGGATTGGGATCAGCTCCTCCTTAAATGTCTTGTAGAATTCTGCTGGAAAGCCATCTGGACCATGGCTTTTTCTTGTAGGTAGTTTTCTTATTATGTAGTTGATTTCCTTGATTGTTATTGGTCTATTTAGGGTCTCAATTTCTTCTGGTTCCAAACTAGGTAGGTTGTGTGATGTCAGAAAGTTGTCCATTTCCTTAAGGTTTTCAAGTTTGTTTCCATATAAGTGTGCGTAGTAGTCTTTAATGATCTTTTGTATTTCTTCAGGGTCAGATATGACTTCATCCTTTGTGTTTCTGATTGTGTTTATTTGGGTTTTTTCTCATTTTTTCTTGGTCAGTCTAGCTAGGGGACCATCGATCTTGTTTATCCTTTCAAAGAACCAGTTTTTTGTTTCATTGATTTTTTGTATTATCTTTTTGTCTTCTATGTCCTGTATTTGGGCTTTTTATTTTGGTGATCTGGATTCTTCTGCTGAATTAGGGTTTTTG
>NW_007252180.1:142560-150395 GCF_000164805.1 Carlito syrichta | reverse complement strand
CCAATTATGTGGTCGATCTTAGAATACGTTCCATGTGGTGATGAGTAGAATGTGTATTCTCTGGTCTCTGGATGGAGTATTCTGTAGGTATCAATTAAGTCCATTTGGTCCAGAATCACATTGAGGTTCCGGATCTCCTTGCTGATTTTTTGTCCTGATGATCCGTCTAGGGTTGTGAGTAGGGTATTAAAGTCCCCAGTTATGATGCTGTTAGAGTCAATATCCTTCTTTAGTTTTCCTAAAAGTTGCTTTATGAAAGTTCGCACACCTATGTTGGGTGCATATATGTTTAGGATAGATATTTCCTGTTGATGGAGTGAACCTTTTATCATTATGTAGTAGCCCTCTGTATCTTTTTAAATTTTTGATAGCTTAAATGGTATTTTGTCTGAAATTAGGATCGCGACTCCTCCTTTCTTTTGTGTTCCATTCGCCTGAAAGTTTGTTTCCCATCCTTTTACTTTGAATCTGTGACGTCCTTTCTAGTGAGGTGAGTCTCTTGAAGGCAGTATATTGTTGCCTGGTGATATTTTATCCATTTTGCCACTCTATGTTTTTTCAGTGGTGCATTTAGTCCATTCACATTCAGGCTAATTATTGAAATGTGAGCGTTCATCCCTTTCATAGAGTTCTTATATTCTTGCTGTTCTTCCACTTGGTTCTTTTTTGTCTTTCTTTTGGTTTTGGGGTTGGTTCATGTATATTTTATTCTTTTCCCTGTACTCTTTTGAAGAACGTTGTTCTTTTTTCCTTTTCTTCTGTATTTAGTACTTTCTTAAGTGTTTCATGTAGAGGTGGTTTGGGAGATAGGGCTCCAAGTTCTCCTAGCCTGTAGGGTTTCTGTAGATAAATCTGCTGCTATTCTGATTGGTCTTCCATGGTAGGTGATCTGGCCTTTTTCTCTTGCTGCCTTTAGGATTTTTTCTTTTATGCCTACTTTGTTTAGGCGAATTATTATGTGTCTAGGAGTTGGTCTTCTCATTTGTTGTCTTGGCTCTGAATCTCTTGTGTTTGAATTTTTGCATCACTGATTAGATAAGGGAAGTTTTCTTGAATGATCTCATGGAAAGTTTGTTCTAGTGTGGTCTCTGTCTTTCTTTCTGCCTCAGGTATACCAATTACTCTTAGGTTCGGTCTCTTGAAGTAATCATTCAACTCTTGAAGGTTTTGTTCTGTCTTTTTGAGCTTGTTTTCTGTGTTTTTAAGAGTTTGGGTTAGTTCTATATTTTGGTCTTCAAGAGATTCTTTCTTCTGCTTGGGTAATTCTGCTTTTCATGCTTATCAGTTTGTCATTTATTTCATTCACAGTATTCTTTATTACTGTTATCTCAGATATCAGCTCCTTCCTAGTTTCTTCTTGTGTCTCCTCAATTCTTTTTAATCTCTCCATTATTGTCTTGATGTCAACGTTTGTAGTTTGAGACCCTTCATTCTGGGGGCTCTTCATTGTTTGCATTCTGAAGTCAGTTTTCTCAGTGTCTGTCTTCCCGGGGGTCTGGGAGAGACCCATACTCTTCTTTTGGTTTTTCTTCATTTTTGTAGATTTTTCTCTCTCTCCCCCTTCCCTCCCCTTCTTTAAATCTGTTTTTGGAGGAAGGTGGGGTTGCTTTTATTTCTCTTCTGCTAAATCCTGTTCTGCCTTATGAGGGTCTTCTGGCTTTGTTCACTTTTGAGGTTGGAGTGTAGGCTGCAATCTGTACTTTTTGCAGTTTTGAGATTTGAGAGGGAAGCTGTGGTTCAGAGTGTATATGCGGATTGTGGCATCCACAAACAGGTGTATGAGCTCACTGGAACCTATTTCCCTCTGCCTTACAATCTGTCCATTCAGCAGTATGTAGTCTTGGTTCCTTAGGAACCAAGGTGGAACTTGTTGATAGGTGGGCAGGGCAATTGAAATCTCTGCCTGGAGAAAGGCGGAGGCAGGTTCTTTTTTGTAGATCCCTTTCTCTCCGCTTGTCTGGGTCCCCAAGCTTGGGGTCACGGGCTGAGTGCCTCAGCCAGGGTGGGCCTGGGGCTCCAGAGCTCCAAAGCTCCTGCGGGCAGGCAGTGAGTGGCAACAGTGGCTCTGGGCCCCCCACAGGATACTTCCACCTGGAATGGGACCAGTGTCTCTGAGGGGCAGATGTCCAGAGCCTCCCTGAGTGACCAGCGGCTTGGTGACAATGAGAGACGATGTAGCCAGGGAGCTTGCTGCAACCCAAGACTCCCATGCATGCAGTGGAACAGTGGCAGCAGGGGGCCGCAGTATCAGGCCCTGCATGGGACCAAGGGACCCCAAGCCTCAGACCAGCGCTTGCTGGTAGTGGGCTTGAATCGCCAGCAGGTGGTGTTATCCCTCACTCCAGATGGTCTTTATCTCAGCTGCTCGCCCGCCCCTCAGGCACTGACGGTGTGATGTGGAATGCCTGCCTTGGTGGCAGTGGCAGCAGCAGCAACAGTGGCAGCGGTGGTGGCTGGGCCACTGGCACAGGTGGTGCGATGTATAATGGCCGCCTCTGTGCACCGGCTGCCTCGGAGGAAGAGGCTGCTCGGCTGCCTCAGAGGAGGTGGAGGCTCGGCCGCCTTGGAGGAGGAGGTGGAGGCTCAACCAGCTCGGAGGAGAAGGCGGAGGCTCAGTTGCCTTGGAAGAGGAGGCAGAGGCTCAAGTTTTTTTTTGTAATTGTTTGTTTTTTGTTTTAGTTTTAGCTTTTTTTTCCTTCCCTCTTTTTTCTGTTTTTGTTTATATTTTTATACTTGCTTTGTTTCTGTTATTTTTAATTTTTTAGATTTTCTGTTTATGTATGGATATTTTTGAGGGAGAGTTCACTGACAGGGGGGTTTTGTTTGGTTTTTTTTTGTACGATTGGCTGTATGTTTTTGTCTTTTTTGTTTTTTCTTTCTTTGTCTCTCTGTTATTTGTTAATTGGTACACCTGTCTGTTTTCCCTCTTCTTCTCTTTCTTAACCTCCTTTTCATCTTCCTCTTTCCTTTTTCCATTCTTTTACATTTTCTTATCTCATTTTGTTTTCGGGGGGCAAACAGACACCCCCACTGCATGGACAGATTGTAAGGCAGTGGGAAGTGGGTTCCAGAGGGCCCACATACCTGTCAGTAGATACTGGGATCTGTATATAGCTTCTGAATCACAGCTCCCCCCTCAATTAAATCTCAAAACTGCAAAAAACATAAGCCCCCATGCCTAGTCAAGCTTCAGAATTGAACAAAACCTAAGAATCTACATAAGGAAGAATAGAAGATTGAGCAAAAAGAAATAAAAACTATTCCTCCATCATTGAGCAATGGAATTAAAGAAGAAATACACAAATGAAGAAAAACCAAAGGAAGAATGTGAGTCACACACAGACCCATGGGAGGTCAGCCACTGATAATATACACTCTGGAACTCAAACAATGAAGAGTCCTAGAATGACTGGTCTCAAACCACAAACCCAGATATCAAGAAATTAACAGACAGAATAAATAGAAATGAGGAGAGACAAGAAGAAAGAATGAAGGTGTTGCTAACTGAGATAACAGCAATAAAGAATACAGTGCATGAAATAAACAACAAACTGATAAGCATGGAAAGCAGAATCAACCAAGCAGAAGAAAGAATTTCAGAGCTTGAGGACTAAGATATGGAACTAACCCAAACTGTTAAAAACATAGAAAAGAAACTTTAAAAGACAGAATAAAACATCCAAGAGATGAGTAATTATTTCCAGAGGCTGGACCTAAGATTAATTAGAATCCCAAAGGCAAATAGAGACAGAGACCACCTTGGAACAAACAGTCCATAAAATTATCTAAGAAAAACTTGCCTCATCTCATCAGTGATGCAATCATTCAAACACAAAAGATTCAGAGAACTATTGCAAGACAACAAATGAGAAGACCAATTCCCAGACACACGATAATTTGCCTACACAAAGTAGGTATAAAAGAAAAAATCTTAAAGGCAGCAAGTGAGAAAGGTATACTACCTACCAGGGAAGACTAATAAGAACAGCTGCAGACTTATCTACAGAAGCACTTCAGGCTAGGAGAACTTGGAGCCCAATCTTCAAAGTCTCAAAGATAGACAATTTCAGCCAAGAATTACCTACCCAGCTAAGCTAAGTTTCATACATGATAGAAAATTAAAATCCTTCCCAGACACTCAGTCCTTAAGAGTTCACACTGCCTCCAGACCAGCTCTACAAAAAACACTTAAGAAAGTATTAAACACAGAAGAAAGGAAAAAAGAATGACAATGCCCTTCCCATGAAGCAGGAAAAAGATTGAAAACACACATGAATCAGCCCAAAAATAAAGACAACAAACAAATTTAAAAAGAGCAGCAACAACAAACTCTACAAGAACCTCATGACAGAAGCACATTCTCACATCTCAATAATTAGCCTGAATGTGAATGAACTAAATGCACCATTGAAAAGACATAGAATGGCAAATTGGTAAAATAAAATGAGGCTACAATATATTGTCTCCAAGAGACTCATCTCACCAGAAAGGATACTCACAGATTTAAAGTAAGAGGATAAGAAACAAAATTTGAGGCAAACGGAACACAAAAGGAAGCAGGAGTCATGATCTTATATCAAACAAAATACCCTTTAAGCTATCAAAAATTTAAAAATATACAGAAGGTCATTACCTAATGATGGAAGGTTCAATCTGTCAACATGAAATATCCATCCTAAACATATATGTACCCAACATAGGAGCACCAACTTTCATAAAGCAGCTTCTAGGTAAATTTTAAAAGGTATTGAATTTAACACTATCATAGCTGGGAACTTAAACACCCCACTAACAACCCTAGACAGAGCATCAAGACAAAAAGTCAACAAGATCTGGAACCTCAACATGATGCTTGACCAAATGAACATAATTGATACCTACAGAACACTCTATCCAACAACCATGGAATATACTTTCTACTCATCACCACATGGAATGTACTCTAAGATTGACCACATCCTTGGCCATAAATAAGGGATAAACAAATTTCATAAGATTGAAATTCTGCCATGGACCTTCTCAGACCACAGCAGAATAAAAATAAATATCAACACCAACAAAGTTCCCCCCAAATCCAAAAAGACATGGACACTAAACACTATGATGCTAAACAACTCCTGGGTCAACATGAAAATGAAAACAGAGACTAAAAATACATAGAAACAAATGAAAACAAAAAAAAAATCTTACCAAAATCTCTGGGATGTCATGAAAGCAGTAATAAGAGGGGAATTCATATCTCTACAAACATGCATGAAGAAAATGGAAAGATCACAAGTTAACAGTCAAACAAATCACCTAAGGAAGCTGGAAAAGCAAGACCACAAAAAATCTAACTTCAGCAGAAGAATCTAGATCATCAAAATAAAAGCTCAAATTTGGGACATAGAAGACAAAAAGATAATACAAAAAAATTAATGAAACCAAAAGCTGTTTTTTTGAAAGATCAGCTAGACTGACCAAGAAAAACAGAGATAAAGCCCAAATAAACACAATCAGAAATGCAAAAGATGAAATCACAACTAACCCCAGAGAAATACAAAAGATTATCAGAGATTACTATGTACACCTGTATGGAAACAAACTTGAAAACCTAAATGAAATGGAGGAGACAGCTGGGCTCGGTGGCTCAGCCTGTAATCCTAGCACTTTGGGAGGCCAAGACAAGTGGATTGCCTGAGCCCATGGGTTCGAGACCTACCCAGGCAACTTAGTGAGACCGTGTCACTACAATAAATTAAAAAAAATTTAGCTAGATATGGTAGCACATGCCTGTATTTAATTATGTTTATGGTCTTATGGATATTGAACCAGCCCTGAATCCTGGGGATGAAGCTTACTTGGTCATGGTGGATGATTTTTGAGATGTGTTGTTGGATTTGGTTCGCTATAATCTTGTTGAGAATTTATCTTTGGAAGGCTGAGGTGGAAGGATCACCAGAGTCCAGCAGGTTGAGGCTGTGATGGCTGGGCATGTGTCACTGTACTCCAGTCTGGGTGACAGAGTGAGACTCCAACTTAAAAAAAAAAAAAAAAAATGGAGGAGACTTTCTTACATCATACAAACTCTCTAGGTTGAAACAAGAAGAAATAGAGACCCTAAATAGAACAATAACAACCCAGGAAATTGATTATACCATTTTTTAAAACTACCTACAAAATAACCCCTGGACCAGATGCTTTCCAGCAGAATTCCACAAAAAATATAAGGAGGAGCTGATACCAATTCTACTGAAAGTATTCTAGGCAACTGAGAAAGATGGAAATCTCCCCAAATTATTTTATGAAGCTACCATAACACTGATACCCCAAACGGGTAAAGATCCAACAAAGAAAGAGAACTACAGGTTAATATCCCTGATGAACATAGATGCTAAAATTCTCAACAAGATTATAGCGAACCAAATCCAACAACACATCTCAAAAATCATCTACCATGACCAAGTAAGGTTCATCTTCAGGATTCAGGGCTGGTTCAATATCCATAAGACCATAAACATAATTAAATACAACAGATGTAAAAACAAAAACCACATGGTTATATCATTAGATGCAGAAAAAGTTTTTGATAAAATCCAGCACCCCTTCTTGATAAAAACCCTCAAACGTCTAGACATAGATGGAACATACCTCAAAATAGTAAGAGCCTTCTATGAGAAACCCACAGCCGACATACTGCCAAAGAGACAGAAATTAGAACTATTTCCCCTGAAAACCAGAACAAGACAAGGATACCCACTCTCATCCCTCCTGTTCAACATAGTATTGGAAGTCCTAGCTAGAGCAATCAGACAAGAGAAGAAAATCAGGGGTATCCAAATAGGAAAAGAGGAAGTTAAATTATCTCTCTTTGCAGATGACATGATTCTATACCTTGAAAACCCAAGAGTATCTGTCAAAAACCTCCTTGCTCTGATAAAGGACTTTAGTAAAATCTCAGGGTATAAAATAAATGTGCAAAAGATAGTTGCATTTCTATTCACCAGCAATAAACAAATAGAAACCCAAAGAAAAAACACAATCCCACTCACAATAACCACAAAAAAGAGAAATACCTTGGCATCTTCCTAACCAGAGTCATGAAAGATCTTTATAACGAAAACTACAAAACACTGCTCAAAGAAATCAAAGATGACACAAACAAATGGAAAGATATTCCATTGCCGGAGACCAGCTCCAGCCAGGTTCAGGGTACCCCAAAGGTGGAGATGGCGTCGGCGATTGCGGGGAAGAAGAGAGAGAGAAAGAAACCGGACTCCAGTCTAGTGCAGAAGCGATATGTGTTATTGGGAATTACAACAGGTCTTTTATACACAAAGTCAGATATGGGAGGGGTGTCCCCCACCCACCAGAAACCTTAATCCATGAAAACTTAATCAATGATTGCCTTTAAACCCTTTTCACATGATAATCTTAAAATCCCATAACAAGGGATAACCTAATCCGTGACCGATATATTCTATAAACCTTTTTCATCCTAAGCTGACTGATTTATGCCAAGTTAAACAATTCTATAGAAGATTAAGTATTTATTTTACAAATGAAAGTGGCCCATCCCAGAATGTTTGGAATGTGGCCCAGTCCAAAGTTCACAGTGGGCTACCTGCAAGTAACGCAGCTGCATTCTTTCAACAAAATGGCTTTCTTCTAAAACTGTATTCTACAATTTACACCTTCAATAAATCCTAAGATCATGACCCAGAAGCCTGTGACCAATACTAAGGCTCTTAGATGTGACACGAGTTTGAATTATAAGTTGTGTGAAAGCCAAAACTGCAGTTTGTGGAAGAATGGGAGCAATGAACTTCTAAAGTTAGCTTGTGTTTGTCCCAATC
>NW_007252180.1:141383-142540 GCF_000164805.1 Carlito syrichta | reverse complement strand
GAGTAGAAAGGGGGAGGAAATGGGGTCAATAGCTCCCGAATGCATCCTAGTGGTCTCGGGGTCAATGGCCCTTCCTGATCCCTAATGCTCAGTGGGCCTCCGTGGCTGGCTCCCAACATTCCATGCTCATGGATTGGAAAAATCAACATTGTTAAGATGTTCATTCTACCCAAGGCAATCTACAGACTTAACACAATACTCAAATTACCAGCAACATTCTTCTGAGACATGGAAATGACAATACAGGAATTCATATGGAAACATAAATGATCATGAATAGCCAAAACAATCCTCAGCAAAAACAAACAAAAAAAGTATCACATTCCCAGACTTTAAACTTTACTATAAAGTTACAATAATTGAAACACCCTGGTATTGGTACAAGAACAGTCATATAGTCCAATGGAACAGGATAGAGATTCCAGAAGCAAAACCTCAATTTCTCAACCAATTCATCTTTGACAAAGCCTCTACCACTAACCACTGGGGAGAGGAGAACCTATTCAGTAAATGGTGCTAGGAAAACTGGCTGACCACATACAGAAGATTTAAACAAGACCTCTACCTATCATCAAACACAAAAGTCAATTCTAAGTGGATCAAAGACCTAAGCATAAAACGTTAAACTATAAGAACCTTAGAAAATGGAAGAGACACCCTTATGGAAATTGGAACTGGCAACCAATTCCTGATCAAAACTCCAAGTGCCCATGGCATAAGAGATAAGATAGACAGGTGGAATCTCATCAAACTGACAAGCTTCTGAAAAGCTAAAAAAAACCATCAAGAGAGCAGGGAGACAGCCTACAGAATGGGAAAAAATATTTGCCAACTGTGTATCTGATAAAGGCCTAACATCTAGGATCTACAAGGAACTCAAACATGCCAAAAAGAAGAAAACAAACAGACCCATTACAAAGTGGGCAAAAGATATGAATAGACACTTCTCAAAAGAAGACATAGAAGCAGCCAATAGATACACGAAAAAATGATAAGCTTCACGTGTCATCAAAGAAACGCAAATTAAAACCACATTGAAATACCACCTAACTCCAGTCAGGATGGCTATCATTAATAACTCAAAAAACAACAGATACTGGAGAGGATGCAGGGAAAAGGGAACACTTCTACACTGTTGGTGGGAGTGTAAACTAGTA
>NW_007252180.1:97601-141363 GCF_000164805.1 Carlito syrichta | reverse complement strand
ACTGAGTGCTCTATCACAGAAACAAAGAACTGAGTATCACATGTTCTCACTCATAAGTGGACCTTGAACAATTATTATAATACTATGAGAAAAGGACTGTCAGTAGTGGGAAATTGCTGGGGAGGGGGGAGTGGGAGGGCATGGGATTAGCAATAGTGGGATTATTCCGGGGGAGAAGGGGACACACCTATCAACAAGGGTACCCATATAATGAAGATTTGTATACTTAACCCTGAATTGGACCCCACATCTTTAAAATTTAAAAAAAAGAGAATAAACAGAAAAGTCATAGGTTGGGAAAAGCATATTTACGAAAACATATCTGAAACAGACTATTATCCAAAATATACAAGAACTCTTAAAACTCAACAGTAAGAAGGAGAAAGTCCAATTGAAACATGCCCCAAAGACTATAACAGACACCTCACACAAGAAGACACATGGATGGAAAATAAGCACATAAAAAGATGTTCTGAATCACATGTTATCAGAGCAATGCAAATTAAAATGACAACAAGACACCACCACACAGTTATTGGAATGGCCAATGTCTGGAATACTGACAACACCAAATGCTGGTAAGGTTGTGGAGCAAAAGGAACTCCAGTTGATAGCTGGTGGGAATGCAAAAGATACAGTCACTTTGGAGGATAGTTTGGCAGTTTCTTACAAAATAAACATACACTTACTTACTCACTCTTATCAATTATGTTCCTTGGTATTTACTGAATAGAGTTAAAAGCTTATGTCCACACAGAAACCTACACAAAGGTGTTTATAGCAGCTTTATTTGTAATTGTTAAAATTTATTCCTCAATAGGTGAATAGGTGAATAAACTATGACATGCCTATACAATGAAATATTATGGATAATATTGCAATAATACAATATTATTCAGCACTAAAAAGAAATGCCAAGCCAAGGAAAGATGAAGGAAGCTTAAATGCATATTAATAAGCAAAAGAAGACATTCTGAAAAGGCTATATAGCATATAATTCCAAATATACCACATTCAGGAAAAGGCAAAACTATGGAGATAGTGACAAGGTCAGTGGTTGCCAGGGGTTGAGTTGATAACTTCTCTTCTTTTCGTTTGTCATTAAATATTGCAAGGATATAAATCTTTATCCCTCCTATCTTAGATGGCACTTCCTCCTCCAGGGGGAGAGTCTCCTAGAATCTGAAGCATTGGAATGGCATCTCCTCTGACCTCCACAGCTGTACTAGGAGGTACAGAGCCAACCTCACCTACTTCTTGGCTCCTCTGTAAAGGCTTAGCATATAACTTTGCACAAAATGCATAATCAGAGAAAGATAGGATTTTGGAGCTGAACTACCATTTTAAACATCAGAATCTGGGACCAATTAGCCAGAGTAACAAAGTAAACTGTGTTTAAATTTGTATGTTAGGTAGTAGGCTCTTAGGAGCTCTAACTTTCTCTTAAGTGATATAAAATTTTTGTTAGATGCCATCATTTGGTCTCCCAAGCTTCAGTTTCCTTACCAGGAAAATAAGATTACTAATAATACCATCACATGAGGCTACTATGAAGAGCAACTAAGATCATGGATGTGAAAAAAATCATTCATTCATTCACTCAGAAAATACAGTGTCAGGAACAAGCTAAACCCCTGGTATACAAATGGTGAAAAGCAAGGCATAACTTGTTGTCTTCATTAAGCTTGAGGTCTATAAGAGAGACAAACATTTATCAAATAGTCACACAAATGTTCAACAGCATAAGCATATCCCAAGTGCCTCCTTTGGCATGGGGATGGGGTGGAGTTCATAGTGTGGAGGGAACAGGAGAAATTTCCCTAAGCAGTAGGTGAATAATAAGGTTGAAATCTATCAGGGAGCTGAATGATCCACAGTTACTAGTATGTTGAAGTGAAATAAAGCTGGATGTGCACCTTCTCACAGAGGATGGATGCTCCTTCTAGGTCTTCCTGTGAAACACTGAGGACACATGGTCACAACTCTGGGTCAAGCTACTATCTCACAGGAAACAGAGCAGAAGGACAAGTTAAATATCTTTGGGATATGATCTGAAAAATCCAGAATGTGAAATACTCTGTGAGAAAAAAACATACTTTCTGATGGATGGGGGGAACTTCATGGAAAAAAGAGGGAGAACGGGCCTCCTGTAGATTCAAAGGGGCATAACAGACCCATTGATCAACTCAGTTGACCTTCTGTAGATGCTGCTTCAAAGGAATGAACTGTGAAAAATGCATGACAACTGGGAAATTCGAGCACTGAACAGATATTTGGTGAAATTAAGACATTATTATGAATCTTTTGGTGTGATAAAGCTATTGTGGTTAGGTTTACATGAGCATTCTTATCTTTCAGCAATACCGAAATACTGGCAGATGAAATTATTCGATGACTGCATTTTCTTTAAAATCACCCAAGACAGAGCAGGAAAGTGTTGGGGGCACAGAGTAGCAGGAAAGCCTGAGTCGCTGTTTGTTAATGCTGGGTGTCACAGGCATGGGGATTACTGAACACTTCTCTCTACTTTGTGTTTGACATCTTACATAATGCTTTTTAAAGCATACAGAGCAGGTAGGAAGAGAGTCTACATAAAAAGATAACCCACATTGTAAGGTAGCACAGGAAAATACCAAGAAAAAGATGTAAATAATAAGGATCATGGAGAGATGGAGAGAGCATTTTCAAAAGCATGTTTCTAAAGATTCACACCTCAGGAGGTGTGAGGGATGGACCAGGAAGGTACCAAGGCAGTGGGGGGGGGTCATTCTGAGAAGCAGGAACAGCACTAGAAAAGAGGTAGAGCTTGTCATATTCTAGTTGTGAACACACCCTGGCTCTTCAGTTAGATTTTAGACCCTAGGGGTATTAGTACTTTAATTTTCCTATTTCTAACAACTAGGGGAAAGGCCATTAATAAATGGGAATTTTAAGTTGTGGAAGATGAACAGGAGACAGGGGAGGGATGGTCAGAGAAAGAAAGGGTCAATCAGAGACGTCAATTGAAGGAGCACAAGAGCCAGTAGATGAGTGGTCAGCACCATGGAGAGGGCACAACGACCAAGGCGATAAGATGCTGACAAAGGCAGGTAGATGGGCGGTCAGCACCACAAAGAGGGCACAAAGACTGAAGAGAGGAGCTGCTGAAGGAGGAGGCAGGGAAAAGTGGGTCAGCACCATAGAGAGGGCACAAAGGCAGAAGAGAGAAGATGCTAAAGGAGACAGAAGATAGAAGGGCAGTCAGCACCACAGAGAGAACACAGAAGGTTGAGTAGAGGAGATGCTGAAGAAGGCAGGCAGAGGGGCAGTCAGCACCTTGGAGAGGACACAGACGGCAGAGAAGAGGAGGTGCTGAAGGAGAAGGTAGGGAGAGGATGGTAAACACCAAGAAGAGGGCACCAAGTCCCAGAAGAGGAGGTGCTGAAGGAGGCAGGAAGGAGACAGTCAGCACCATGGAGAGGGCACGAAGGCCCAGAAGAAGAGGTGGTGAAGGAAGCGGGGAGGAGGCGGTCAGCACCTTGGAGAGGGCATGACGGCCCAGAAGAGAAGATACTGAAGGAGCAGGGAGGTGGGCAGTCAGCACCATGGAGAGGTCACGAAGGCTGAGAAGAGGAGGTGCTGAAGGTGATCTTCAGCAGTGTATTCATGGCCAAGGGCTGAGGCCACACTGAGCTGGGGCAGATCTGGTAACACGGTGACCACACAAGAGGCAAGTGAGCAGGTAAGGGCCGCTTTGATAGGGTCTAGTCATGAATGGGAGTGCAGAAGGTAACAGGGATTTCTCAGAGTAGTGTATGGTTTAAAACAGGGGAGAAACAGGCCCCAAATGCTAGGCAAAAAGGCACTGTTCCAGGATAGCAACCTCCTGTAGATAAACACCACCCTCAATAATGGCATATTTATGTGCAAACAATTCTTGCTCAAGTGCACAATCTGTTTCCTCATATGCCTTTTTTCCTCCAAGACAGAAATAAGAAAGCATCAGTAATGGTCACATGTCCTTCCCCCAAATGTAACTTCATATTTCTTCCATTTAGAAATTGCCATAATGGCTATATGAACAAAGAGAGAGTGAGCAAGAGAAAGCTACCTGAATGCAGACAGTGGAAAAGAAGACTTTCACAGCAGCCCCCATTAAGCATTCACTTAAGGAAACAGAGAGCACCCACATTAATGTGATTCTCAGTCAATATTTGTAAAAACTGCTATATGCTTGATTTTAATATTTCTGTGTCTCCAAAGGAGGAGTCATATTTTATCAGAATTCCACTTCAGGATGGACTTAGGAAAAAACGTGAGAAAATAAATAGATCAGAGCTATCTGAATGTTGCAGAGGAGCATGAACCAGTAAATACCCTTCTCCTCTGGGCTGCTCATAACGTGGTTGTAACACGTAAAAATACTGGAAGCGATGGTGTAGGCACAACAGTCACTTCAAAATGACACCCTTTGCATTAACTTCAGACTGAGGCTCTTGAGACACAGAAAATCATGACAAATATGTGAAGTAGTCACATGTTTGGCCAGAAGGAGAGGTGTGGCCTGTGGCAAAGGACTAGATCTAAAAGAACTAGAAATTGGCCTTCCATTGGACCCAGCAATCTCCCTACTGGGAGTATACTTAGAGGAACTAAAATCATTCTACAAAAAGGATACCTGCACACACATGTTTATTGCAGCACTGTTCACAATAGCAAAAACACGAAACAAACCATGCTGCCCATTGAAACTGGACTGGATAAAAAAAAAAAAGTGGTACATATACACAATGGAATATTACACAACCATAAAGAAGGACAAACATATGGACTTCGCAGCAACTTGATAGAGTCTATCATACTCAGTGATCTATCACAGAAACAAAGAACAGAGTACCATATATTCTCACTCAGAAGCAGACCTTGAACAATTATCATAATACTGTAAGAAAGGGATTGGCAATAGTGGGAAACTTCCAGGGGAAGGGGGGCACACCTCATCAACAAGGGACAAGGGTACCTGCATAATGAACATCTGTATACCTAACCCTGAATTGGACCCCACATCTTTAAAATAAAAAAGTATAAATAAGTAAATACATCCATCATCTGTTTTCCAAAACAAATGCAGACAACACAAGCTGTGGGCAAGATCCGTCCTGTGAGCATGTTCCCCGTCCCATTTGTCAGCTTCAACAAAATCCTGAAATTGTAAAATCTGGAGAAGGCATGGGCAAGAAGTGAGATCGAACATGAACTATCTTACACTCTCAGGTGCACCTCCCTCCCCATCCTCCTGGCCACTATGCTCCCAGGGCATGAAGACAACTGCTGTCTCCTCCCTGTCACCGAGAAGATGTGAAAACCAAAGAGACTGTCATCACACTGTGCCCTGTTCGTGCCACAGATTCTTAAGGGGAGGTGCGATGTGAAGGCCCTCCCAATGGGGAAAGAGCACAAGGGAGCTGGAGGGAGCCAGACAGAGGAAGCAAATGACTGAAGTACCCAGGGAGGCTGACTCACCTTCACCCTTGCTGGCGGCATCTGTGGGGTCTCCTGGAGGGGAAGGCCACTTCTGGGGGGCAACAGCTGCCAAGAGGGGCCTGGATATTCTTGGGGGTGCACGCAGAAGGTACCGTGGCCCCAGGTCACCGTCCCTGGGAGGCACGAGGGGCCTCTGAGCAGTGTAGGCACTGAGGGCCGCCATCAGGTGATGTCTGTCCACACTGCTGTCCACTTTAGGGCTAAGCTCGTCCGGCTGGAGTTGGCTGAGTGTCCGCAGTGAGAGGTCCTCAGGAAGCTCGACTCGGGGGCCAGGGGGGTAGGTCAGTGCAGATGTGTGGGCCACATAGGTCAGGATGCTCTCTGGAAAGGGGTCATCACCCTGGAGGTGCAGGAGAGCAAAACAGGGCAACAGTCACACTCTTATCATCAGGGCCAACTCATTAAAATGACCTTTGGCCTCAGTTTTCAAGGACTTACACAGCATTGGTCATCTCTAAAATACAAACCCAAAGTAGGATTCTGGTTTTCTTTCTGATTAAGTTCCATATTTCATAGTCATTCTTACATTATTTTTATTTATTTATTCTTGTTTTGTTTTGAGTTGGAGTCTCACTCCGTCGCCCAGACTGGAGTGCAGTGGCATGCTCACGGCCACCCCTGCATCAACCTTCAGGGCTCAGACAATCCTTCCACCTCAGCCTTCCAAGTAGCTGGAACTACCATGCCTGGCTAATTGTTTTTATTATTATTATTGTACAGGCAAGATCTTGCCAAGTTGCTCAGGCTGGTCTCGAACCCACGGACTCAGGCAATCCACTCACTTCAGTCTCCCAAAGTGCTGGGATTACAGGCTGAGCCACCGAGACTGGCCACATTATTTTTAAATAACAACTTTATTTTGATAATCCTCACATGGCATGAAATTCACATGTGTTAGTGGCTTTTAGTGCATTCACAGAATTGTGTAAACATCACTACTATCTAATTCCAGAATATTTTCATCACACCAAAAAGAAACATTTCATCCCTCCTACCTCAGGAACCACTAATTTATTCTCTCTATGGATTTGCCTATCTTGAATATTCCATGTAGACTGAACCATATACTATATGGCCTTTTGTGACTGGCTTATTTCCCTCAGCAATTTGTTCTCCAGGTGCATCCATGCTGCAGCACAAGTCAGATGCTCTTCCTTCTTAAGGCTGAAAAAAGATTCTGTTGCATATAACTTCCATATTTTTAACTCATTTATCAATTGATGGACATTTAGATTGTTTCCATGATTTGAAGAATGCTCTGTGAATATTCATGCCCAAGTCTTTATATGCACATATTTTTAATTGTCTTGGTTGTATACCTAGGATGTGAAACTGCTGGATCATATGGTAACTCTGTGTTTAACTGACTGGGAAACCACCAATCTTTTCTAGCACAGTTGCACCATATTACAGTCTCACCAGTAACATATGAGGATTCCAACTTCACATCTGTGCCAACGCCTGTTATTGTCCATCTTTTTTTAAATTATTACACCCATCCTAGTAGTTAGAAATAGTATCTCATGATTTTGATTTGCATTTTCCTGATGATAATGATATGGGGCATCTTTTCATGAGCTTAGTGACCATTTATATATCTTCTCTAAATGAATGCCTATTAAAATATTTTGCCTGCATTGATTGGTGTTTATTGTAACTCCAAAAAGCAGCATTTTCCCATAAGGGAACCTCCCTTTCAGCAGCCTTCAATAGAGGCTCCAAGTACTTTGTCTAGAGGTCTTTATTTTATTCCAACTCCTCTACTAATTATTTGCAACATTTTTATATCCTGCTATTTTAACTGCAATATTTTATACCAGGGAAATTGTGAGGATTACTCATTTAATAATTACTTATGACATCATTTACTAATCGATGTCCTGGATTATAGGGTATTTCACAACTTCTGCCTATATTTTCTCCTCATTTATTTAGTAAACTTTTCCAGGAAAATGTATCCTCTTCACACACTGTTTCTACTACTAGACAAATCAAAGCCCAGTTGTTACCCTTATCTCCAGGAGAACTTTAGAAATCACTGTCTTCAGATCCATCAAAATTTCATAAAGAAGCAAGATGATTTCCAACTTTGAGACGTTCAAAAAAGTCAAGGCTGTCCTGGAAGCACACTCAGAGCTCCCTAGAGGTCTGGTATAGGTCCATGGACCACACACTTTAAAAATCTTGGTCAACCATATTTTTCACTTGTACCCCCTTGGGGTACATGATCCATGTTGAGTCAGTGGTGTGCATACTCTGGCATCTAGTTAAGGTGTGAACCATAACTGACTTTAAGGTAAATGATTCAGACTCCCAAGTCTGGCTATTTTCAAAAATATTTGCATTCAATCTTCAGGGATAGATTTTTAGGTAGCAAGTTGGAAGTTGGGAAGTGGGTTGATATAGGTTCTAGCTTTATTTCTCATGTATGAACTTAGGCAAATAACTTGCCCTTTTGAGACTCAATTTTCTTGTGTCAAAGAAGGAAATTGGACATTATCTCTAAGGTTTTTATTATTATTTCTAAAATGATGTGGCTTTAACTATCATCCAGATTGTGTAGCTTTTTCCAAAGACCAGTTCCAAAGATCAACTAATCAACTGTCCGAGAGAGAGAGAGAGAGAGAGAGAATGCTGCCACAACAAACAGTCCCTCCAGCAATTTCCCACAAATTGGGTGTAAGTGTCAATCTTAAGCTCAGCCTGCATTCCCTTTCAGAGAGGCTGTCTCTCAACACTTGGTCAAGTCACCATGCTGGGGGTTGGAGATTCACATCCAAATGCCTCATTAATGTGCTTGCAAGCACCTCTCCTCTGCTACAAAAGTAGTCTAACCTGGAGCTCCCACTCAGAGGGCCTTTAATTAAAGCAGGCTCCAAGTCCAGGGTATACTAAGCTCAACACAACTCATGGCAAAATCACAGCAGAGTGTGATCTGTGCAGTAGACTGGGATAAACAATCTATTTTTGGTTTACTTGTGCTCTGGATGAAATTAAAGTGAAAAGGAGGAAGAATATTTCAGCAGTTAGCACAAACAACAGAGACTGTAGAAATAATAACAAACATCAGTTTTCACAAGCTACCCCAGGTGCTCTATAAATGACTGCAAATACCATGGCACCCTCTAGAGAGCTTCTTATGGCCTCAGGGCGAGAGTGTCCATCCCATAACCAAGAGGGTCTAGAATTCGGGAATATGAGCAGTGAAGAAAAAGTATTTTCATAGTGACTTGCTCTTTTGTGGCTTCAAGTCTTGAAGGAGAAGGTGTTGGGCTCTGGAGCTGCGTGGGATTGAACCTAATGCCACAAGGTGAGTGACTCTTGCACAGAAGTATCCGTAGATACTACTACTATTATTACTGTTGTTTACCTTTTTATACCTTCATTTTCTTTAAGCAGTCAGGAAATCCGTAGATCAACTAAGGAGGATACATCCACTTGTACTTTTTATTTTTCTTTTAGCTTGAGTTAAAAATTGTATGACTCATTTTCAAACCCTCTATTTTAAACATGATTTAAGTCTCAAGTCAACTTACCCATAATGTAAGATTTCCTAAGATAATGCTGAATAATTTTTAAGACTATAGCTGCCCAAGCCTGGTAATTAGCAACCTAAAAGCAGGCACACTGACTAATTTCCAGCATTTGTGCAAGAGAAATCCAGTTTGGGTCTCCATGGTGTGGTCCACCTTGTGTATGTGAAGCATTTGAGAACCACTACCAAAGTTTCCTGAGATTTATGCTGAAAGGATATTGCTCTAGGCATATTCTTTAACCCATTCCATTTCCACAGAAGAAGAAACAGAACCTACTTACCCACAAACTGAAGAAAACAAACGAGAGAGAGGGTTCCTATAGGAGACTGGCCCAACCTCATCAGCACAGCTCTGTGTAGCCTGTGTAACTTCAGACCCTCATCTAACCTTTCTGCGGTTAGCCTCATTTTTACCACCTGCAAAACTGCAAAAATAATTCTCTTTTATTTAAAAGATGATGTGAGGATTAGGGACAATGTAGGTAAAAGTACCTAGCTCAACACATGGCTCAGAGGAGGTATTTGATAAATGGCAAGGACCATCAGCATCGCCACCATCATCATTCTCCTCACCATCAACATCACCATCACCAACAGCAGTATCTCCACCTTTGCCAAATACCTACCCTCCACAGCGACATCTCCACCATCAGCATCATCCTCACCATAACAGCAGCTCATGACCACCATCAGCATCCCCACCGCCAACGGGAGCATCGCCGCCACCACCACCACCAGCATTACTCCCAATACCAGCGGTAGCATCATCACCATCACCATCACTTCCGATATCAACAGCATCACCCTCACCATCATCTCCATCATCATGCTCATCAGTCCCACCATCAACAGCAGCATCCTCACCACCACCATCATCAGCCTTGCCACCCACATCACCATCATCATCCCCACCACTAACAGCAGCATCACCATCATCATCAGCCCCACCATCAACAGCAGCATCTCCACATCAGCCTCATCCTCACCATCAAGAGCAGCATCACGGCCACCATCAGCGTCCCCAACACCAACAAGAGCCTCGCCACTGTCATCATACCCATCACCAACAGCAGCATTACCATCACCATCAGTCCCACCATCAACAGCAACAACATCACTGTCACCATCATCCCTACCACCAACAGCAGCATCATCATCGTCATCCCTACCATCAACAGCAGTATCACTGCCATCAGCAGCAGCAGCAGCAGCAGCCACACACTGCATCTGCTGTTGTGTGTCAAGCTCTGGATTCTATGAGGAAGAATAACTCAAACATGGCCCGTGTCCTTAAACAGCCCACAGACTGAAATGGGAGTTGAGTCACAGACATTAATAACCATAATTCAAAGCATCCTATTAGAGAGGTTCAGAAAAGCAATATAGGTTTTGGAAGAAAGTGATTCTGTTTAGCTGGAGGAGATCAGAGCAACTTTGTGGGACCCGCTGATGCACTTTGTATAGCCATGTCCTGCACTGTATCGTCTACTTGCCAAACACCAAGATAGTCATGGAAGTGACTCTCTGTGCTCCCAGCTTTACTAGGGCTGGGGTACCAGAGCTTAAAGTCAGGCCTCTTTCCTTTGAAAAACATGCCTCTCATGGAAGTCCACCCAGCCCAGTCCCAAAATGTGCAATTATGAATTCAGACTGACAGGAAGGCCCGGAGGTCCTCGTGTCCCAAATGCCAGTAGACACTGAGTGGATGAGACTCTCGTCCGTGCACTGGTCACTCATGCTCATTAGATATTCTCTTGTGCCAAGGATCCAAAACAATTACGAAACCCAAATCAGGACATCTTTTGACCACATAACACACATTTTTCTCCAGTTTGTGTCACAGCCCGAAGGCAGCATTGACAGGTAAGCATTAATCAAGACATGTTTGCTGCAGGCCTGACAAAGCATGCAGTGGGGGTGCTGTCCACAGGCTTCCTAATGAGATGGCACCATGATGCTACCAGATGTGGCAAGATTGGGGAGCTGGGGTGGGGGTGGGGGGTCTCAGGAACGTTCCAGCTCCAACTCATTAATGTAGACATGGAATTACTTTACTGCACTTTTTTTGTGGTCAGGCCATAGCGGGGGGTTCTGACAATTTGTTCATTTTTCTCTGTCTCTTTTGTCTCTCTCTATATCTCTGTCTTTGACTGTGTCTCTTATCTCTGTTTCTCTGCCTCTGTCTCCTTCTGTCTTAACATGGTAGAAAGTGTCAGTGTTTAAGAGTGTTCAGGCTCTAAGTGGCCCATTCACGTGCAGGGGGAAAAGGCTAGGGGTCTCATTTTTACTGACAGCACTGTCACCAAGGCAAAATAACGTTTTGCATTCAGGGAAGCAGAGGAGCCTCACACTGGTTTATACTGTGCTACCTCTGCTGCTGATACAGAGCTTTCAGTTAGAAAATCAGACCCCAAACAGTTTTTACAGACTCCACAAAATATGTGAGGTTGAAAAGGTGTCAAGCTCTAAACTACACAAGATCAACAAATTTTGCAGAAGGTTGACAGTAGCATGAGATGTGGATGGTATCTTATGGATATCTGCAAATAATCCTACATTTTGCTAGTTTGGAATTGTTCTGAAGAAACAAATGATACCATGAAGCAAATGTTACTGTTCTTTCCCCGTCCCACCCTACCCTGCCTCTTTCCCTCCTATCATTTCTACTTCATTATGCTCTCTTTCTGGTTTGTATTTTGGCCTTTCCAGCAGCTGCAGCACACAACTCGCAGCTGACAAGTAAAAAGTACAGGGAGTGACTGAAGAAGAGAGTGCCAATTCATTTTCCTTTCCACCTTAAATAAGCACAAGGCCTGGGATTACAGGTCAATCGACTCTTGTAACCACCCTGAGGACAGAAGGACAATTATCACAAAGTGGCTCATGTTTACTGAACGAACATGACGCCAGGCTGTTTTTGGCTTTAGATGTTTTCACTTTTTTTTTTAACGCCCTCAACATCTCTATGATCATCATTATTCACATTTTGCAGATAAGGAAACGAGATCACCCATTGAGTAAGGGGCAGAGTCAGAATGCCACCCATGTTGACTGGCTTCTAGCTGTGCCACACAGCAGTCAGTGTAGGCTTGTCCTCAGTCTGTCTGCAGAGAACGATAGAACTTGTGTTCAACTGAGTTTGGAGAAGGGAACTTAGTGACCTTGTTTTTTGGCTTTTACAAAAAGAAGAAAGAAAAACTTGGACAAGAATTCCAGGATTCTGATTTCAGCTCTACTACCATTTAGGTGAAAGTGAACATTTTACTCAGCTGACTCAGCTTCAATTTCCCTCTCTGTAAAATGAGAAGACTGAACTAAAAATCTCTAGGAACCTTCTCATCCTAGGTAACACAAGTTTATAGATAGTACAACAAATCCTTAGGTAATGAGGTTGTTACTTTGTTTTCTGTGTTTACCCAATCAGCTCTGAAGAATCCAGCTGGGAGAAGTGAACAGTAGTCAGAGAATACCAAAGCAGTGTCTCACACTCGATGACATGAGACGTTAAATCAAAAATAAAGAGAGAAAAAGCAATGTCTTCTGCCCACAGAACTCAACACTACACAAAATCACAACAGATAGGCAGCTTCTCACGATGCATCATTCCTGTCTAATATATATGTTTACATACTGTCTCTTCACTCAGCAAGACAACCATGGATGGGCAGGGCTGAACTGCAGTCCTCTGCAGCTGCAGTGTCTACAGCTAGGCCTGACAATGGAGAGGCTCAGCCCACTGTGCAGAAAGAACCCAGAACAGGAAATCAGAGCAGGGGAAGGAATAGGAACTGGGTCCAGGATAGAAATGTATTTGAGATCCTATTGCAAATAAGGACACGCTTTGACCCCAGCACCTTTGTGTCAGTCACACCTTCGACACACAATGTGCTAAGAGAACGGAGGGACAAACAATAAGCAGGTTGGCTTGCACATGAGTCCAGTTCTGTAAGTGGGGTGGGGCCACTCTATAGGTTAGTATTTCATCTGTCATTGTGAGTGTTCAGTGGAGGGCAGGGAGAATGTTGCCTGGCAGGAACCTCAAGCATGACAATCGTATGGACTGTGGCCAGCATGCACTGACCCTACTATGTGTTAGACACTACTGTGTGTGTCAAGGATGGAACACCAAGCCCTGGGGGCAGCGCTGCCACTGGAGCTCAGCTTCCCACCAAAGATCAGTGAAAATAATAGCATGAGCAGGCAACTTTTTTTTTTTTAAATCAAATGAACAACATGGATGTGGCACACAACATTCTATGGCCATGGTCCTTATAGCACTTATAGTGAGGGAAGCTTTGACATCTCCTAAGTGGCACCTCTTCAGAAATGGAGAGGCAGAATAAGATGGGCAGACAGACAGCTGGGTTGTTGCCATTCTGGGGCTGTTGTGAGTAAAGCTACCATGAATAATCATGTACCAGTGTTCTCGTGAATGTAGTAGTGTCCTTCCTCTTGGGTAGATATTAGAGAGAGGATTTGCTGGGTCCTGGAACAGATGTATGTTTCACCTTAAAGAAACTTCCAAATAGTAATTATAACAGATTGCATTCCCACTACTTTAAGAATTTATCTTACTCTATGTACTCACTGAGAGTTGGTATTATAGATTTTTAAAAAAATTTTAGCCAATGTAGTACCATGTATTGGTAGTTCTTTATGGTTTTGCATTGCATTTCCCTAACTAATAATACTGTTGAGCAGTTTTGATGTCTACAGTGGCCGTTATTATATCTTTTTTAGATAAAGTATCTGGGTTGATTGTCTTTTTCAACATGATTAAGGAATCGACGTACAATAAACTGTACATATTTGTTTTGACATAGTATCTGCCCATAAAACCATCACTAGAGTCAAGACAATGAACTTATCTGTCGTCCTTAAAGCTTCCTCCATCCCATTTGCAATACTTGCCTTGACTCCTCCCCATCCCACATCTTCAGGCAATCACTGATTCACTTTCTATCACTTATATACTACTTTGCATTTTCCACAATTTTATGCAAATGAAATTATAACAGCAGTATTCTTTTTTATCTTTCAGTCAGCATAATTATTTTGAGATTCATCCATGCTGTTGCTTGCAAACAATAGTTCATTCATTTTTTTCATGTCTAATAACAGTCCATTTTATGGATCAAATAAAAAATATATATCCATTTACTTGTTTATAGACATTTGAGTTTTGTCAGTTATGGGCATTTACTATTAATGCCACTAATGAAAACTGACGTATAAATTTTGAATATATGCTTTCATTTTATCTTGGGTAGAAATAGAAGGAGAGATCATGGGTAGGGGTACACTTAACTTTTTAAGAAACTGTCAAGATGTTTTCCAAATAGTTGTTAACACTGTACATTTCTGTCAGTAGTGTATTAGAGTTCATCCTCCATCTCCTTGCCAATACATCATGGTCGGGTTTTTGTTGTTGTTGTTTAAATTTTGGCCATTCTAACAGTTTTATAGTAGTATTTCACTATGGCTTTAGTTATCATTTCCCTAATGAACAATGATATTGAACATTTCAGATTAACTTATTTATCATTCATTTATCTTCTTTAGTAAGGTGTCTACTCAACTCTTTTTGCCCGGTTTTTAATGTGCCTGGTATTTTTCTTTCAAGAGAATTTTGAGAGCTTTTTATACATTCTGAAGAGAAGTACTCTTTTAGATGTACTATTTGCAAATATTTTTCCCAGTTTGTGACTTGTCTTTTCATTCTCTCTCTCTCTCTCTCTCTCTCTCTCTCTCTCTCTCTCTTAAAGTGATAAAGCAGGATTTATTGAGAGGAGAGAGAAGCTCCCACAGTGGGAGGGGACCCGAAGGGGCTGCCCCATCTTTTCATTCTCTTCACAGTATCTTTTGAAGAATAACATCTTTAAATTTTGACAAAGTCTGAGTTATCTATTTTTCATTTCTTTTATGGATTGTGCTTTTGTCTCATATCTATAAATCAGTTTGGGGGTGATTGCTACCTTAACACTATTGAGTCTTCGACACAAGATCATGGTATACATCTCCATTAATTGTCTTATTTAATTATTCTTATCAATGCATTATAATTTTCTTTTTTCAAATTAATTTATTTTTTATTTAGTTTTTTTATTTTAAAGATGTGGGGTACAATTCAGGGTTAGGTACATAATGTATTATAATTTTCATTTTATGAGATCATATATTTTTAGATTTACCACTATTTTATAACTTTTGATGTTATTGTAAATGCTATTTTAAATGTTTAATATCTAATTGTTGCTAGTGTGCAGAAGCACAATTAATTTTTGCATATTGATTTTGCATTATACAACTTCACTATAGTTATTAGTGTTAGTAGCTTTTTTGAAGGTGCCACCAAAAAAATTTGTAGACAAATTTTCTACAAAGTATGTCATGTAATCTGAATATCTTTTAATACTTCTTGTTTTATTGCACTGGCTAGGATCATCAGTGTGACTTTGAACAGAAGAGCAGACAACCTTCTTTAATTCCAGGTTTTACATATAAAGCATTCAGTCCTTCACCATCCAATATGCGGTGATGTCGGTTTTTGTCGTGAATGAATGTTAGCATTTGTCAAAAGTTTTTTCTTCATCTATTGGGACTATCATATGGGGTTTTTTTTTTTTTTCTTGTTTCTATGATTAGCTATATTGGTTGATTTTCGAATGTTAAACCAACCTGCAGGTCTGGAATAAATTTCCTTTCACTGTTATGTATTTTTTGTTTTATATGTTACTGGATTTAATTTGATAAAAATTGTTTAGAATTTTTGCTTTTATATTTCTGAAGGATAATATATGAATTTTAAAAATATCTTTCCCTGTATGATTTTGATGGTTTTAATTTTATTAAGACTTAACTTATGGCACAGGATATGATCTATCTTGAGAGATATTCTATATGAACATGAAAAAAATGTATATTTAGCAGTTTTTAGGTATATCATTCTATAAATATTATTAAGTCACATTGATTAATGTATTTTAAATCTTTTATATCCTTACTGATATTTTGTCTATTTGTTTAATCAGTTATTGAGAGAGAAGAGTTTAAATTGCTAAGATTGATTGTGGGCTTCTGTATTGATGTCTTCAGTATTCTCGCATCTTTGCTTTATGTATGTGAAACTCTGAAATTAGGTTCATCAAAAGATTTCCAAAACATTTTAATGAACTGGCTATTTAATCATCATAAATGTCTCTGATAATGCTATTTGTCTTGAAGTACACTTTGTCTAATATCGATGTTACACACTAGCTTTCTTATATTTAGAGTTTTCATTGTGTATATTTTCTAACCTTTCACTTTTACTTATAGATGGCTTTTTATTTCATGTACTTTGGTTTTAGTAGACAACAATTGAGATTTGGCTTTTTGTTTGTTTGTTTGTTTGTTTTTATCCAGCTTAAACATCCCTCTGGTTTGTCTGGCGGGTTTAGTTCATTTGTATTTAATGTAATTATTGACATTAGTGGTTTCAGTTGCCTTCTTCAGCAGGGCTTGTATCTAGGCTCTAGTGAGATTTGGGGCATTGCTTTATGCTTTGCAGTCAGCTGTCAGTGTTCTGAACCATGAGAAATCTCTGCTTTACATTTCGAGTGCCAATGTGTGAATCACTGAAGCCTTCTCTTCCCTCTCAGTCCCACCCTGGCTTTCTGTACTCTGTTTAATAGATCTTTTCCCACCATGCTTCCTTGTCCTAAGATTTCAGAGGGCCACTATGGTGTATCCAGTAAAGACCTGGAACTCTTTGGAAGGATTTCTCCCTGTCCTCCTCCCTTCCCATCCTTGAGTGTACCATCTCCTGTACTCAGTGAAAGCCCATACAAAAGAGTTGAGAAGTGGCGCCCACTCACTGTGTAGCCTATCTCTCCAATTAATTCCATTCACTGTCAATTGTTTCTTAAAAGCTAGGCTGAATTTTTCACCCCCCTACGATTGGTTCCCTCCCTTCTGTTCCATTGTGTATGAAAGGAACTGTGCTCTTCTCTCCCTAGAATGAGTTCATCACTTTCTGGAATTTAGTACTTCCATATTTCTTGTAGCTTCAGCTCTGGTGAGTTTCTGAAAGGCTGTGATTTAGTAGCTCATCTGGCTTGTTCATGTTGTCAGAATGGGAATGGGGATGGTCTTTTGACATTCCACATTTCAAGTCCATCTTACATGTTCAACAAGTAACTTGTAGTTGTTCTCTAGTGGCTGTCCTCTTAGAAGCCCTCCCTGATCCCACTTGCCCCAACTGACTTCAGTGTTTCTTTTACCTTTAGCATTCTCTCCATGACAGCTTTTTTTGTTTGTTTGTTTGTTTTTGTTTGTTCTTTTTTTTTGCTTGTTTGTTTTTTTATCAATATTTTTTATTATGATATTGTGAGGTACAGTTAAGGGTTAGGTATACAAAACTGTAGCTTTTGTTTGTTTGTGTGTTTGTTTGGTCTCTCTTACCCAGTAAGACTGTAAGATCCTAAAGGGCAGGGATTAATTTTTCGTTCTAATCCCAGCACCTAGCACAGTTTCTTGCATATTAAATATGTTTTTAAATAGTTCCAAAATAAATCAGCTAATTAATGTTGTCAGTAATGAACTTCAGTATAAATGTCGTCAGTACACAGAGTAAATGAAGAATTTATAGTGTCCTATATAATGAGTAAAAGGACTGAGAACCAGAACTACTGTAGTCAATAAAACAAGAAGTTGTTACCACTCCTAACAATGCAGAAGTAATAATAAGAGTTTGATTTAGTGATCAATAGGAGCTCAATTAACTCAGAGCTTTGAGTCGGTTTGATTTTAAAAGCGTGGCACAATTTTAATCCCTATGGCTTCTGCTATGAAATAATCAGTGTTGAGGCCTTAAAAGACAATAAATTTAGAAGATATCTCTATCCATGCTAGAGTTACATTTTTGATGACAGATACACAGAAAATGATAATTCATAAAATAAGTTATTGGACATTGCTTGCACCTTGAGAGAGTATCAGTTGATAAAGCTTAAATTTCCAGTTAAAATATTTCATCAACTGAGAGGAAAAAGAACAAGAAATGGCTGCCCAAATCCTTAACCAGTTATGTTCATGTGGCAACAAAGTCTGCACAATAGTTTTGGCAGCATGTGATTCTGTACTTCTTGTACTTTGTTCATTAGAGAGATGACTAAGTGCTTTCTCCTCATTTAAACACTGGACAGAGAAAAAAATTAGTTCTGGGTTTTCACACATTTTTTTAATATGGAGAAGTACCTCTCTTAACATAAAAGAAAAAATATCTAAGCCAAAATGCCACCAAGTGCTCATTTTTTGAATAACCCTTCAACCGTTGTGCTAAATGTCTATGTGTTGAGATGACCACAGAACTCATTCATGCAAGTAGGAACACTTCCAAGAGGGAAAGGATGACGTATTAATAATTATGCTGGGTGACAGTCATAAACCAGCACTGTCATTGCAGACCACAATGTGTGGCCATCCTATAGGGTTGGGGTTTTAAAGATTACAGAGGTCAAACTTAATAGAAGATTGGCCCTGGTTGCTGATGGAATGTTTGGCGTGGCCAGTCTCTCTATTACTATGTCTTGAAACAGAGCAGGTGGGATGTGGGCAGTGATGGGAGACACTCTTCTCCCACACATCCAGCAACCCGGGGAGCATCAGAGCTGGGGACCACACCACAAGAGCTCAGCCCCCAACAGCCCAGTCATGAGCTCCTGAAAGAAGGAATGCTCTAGCATAGTGACACCAACCACACTCACCTCCTGTATCTGGAAAGCTGCTCTGAAAGTGATCCTGGAACTTCTGTTCAGGCTTCAGGAGCCAGAATCACAGTAGACATAAGTAGAGACTGGAAGGACTACAGGAAACACTACTGGCTAGTGTCATGAGGCTACACATTCACCCTGCTTTTGGCCTGATGAGATGAGTGTCCAACTGCTTGAGTCCAGCAGAATCACTTGGGATCTCAAGAAGTTCATTCTCTACACACACCGCACACTCTGGGTGCTGCTTAGGACAGTCTACCATCTCCTGCATCACCTACAATACCTCCCAATGACTCACAGGATAGATTGCTCAGCATCTACCAAAGAGGACACGTTGCATACCCTGGCACAGACTAAGATGGCCTCCCATCCCCAGCAGGAGCTTGCTTCCCCAGGAGCCACCACAAGCCCTTTCACTCGGCATCGCCCATGACACCTCCCAACGGCTCATGGCACGAGTTGCTCAGTATCTACCAAAGAGACTCACTTTTTACATATGCCTGCAATTTACTGCAGGTTATTTCTAATGCTCAAACGTCACTGCTGCTTGTTGGACCTCACACAGAGATGTTAGCAAGAGAACAGGACAGGCACTTGATGGGGCTGGCATTTCATTCCCTCAGGTAAAGCCCATGCCACTCTTTGTCCAGTGAGCAAATTCTACCCTAAATTTCACTATTTCATTTTAGTGCAAGAGCTAATTTAATAAAATAACTAGGACTTAAGGAGGAACGTGATAATATGTTCTAAACTGAACAACTGAGGCATCTGTTATCTGACTGCAGCTGATGTTTTGTTACCTGTTCCTTCTGAGGCATGATGGGTCGGCCTCAGAGTCTGTGTTCATTCCTTTTTTCTATTTTTGCTGCCAGTGAAGAGGAACTTTGGACATGAGTCTAGGCATGCACATCATCATCACAAGGAATTTTGAACATAAGTCTAGGCGTGCACAGCGCCATTACGAGGGACTTTGAACATGAGTCTAGGTGTACCCTTCACTATTACAAGGGACTTTGAACATGAGTCTAGGCATGCACTTCACCATTAGAAGGGAACTTGGACATGAGTCTAGGCATGCACATCACCATTAGGAGGGCCCTTGAACATGAGTCTAGGAGTGAACTTCACCATGAGGAGGGACCTTGAACATAAGTCTAGGTGTGCACACCACCATTCGGAGGGGCCTTCAACATGAGTCTAGGTGTGCACATCACCATTACGAGAGACCTTGAACATGAGTCTAGGCATGCACTTCACCATTAGGAGGAGCCTTGGACATGAGTCTAGGCATGCACATCACCACTAGGAGGGACTTTGGACTTTAGTATAGACATACACACACCCTTAAATCTAGACATAAATCTAGACATGCATGTTAAACTGCTTCATAGAAAAGTTTCAAAGGGTTTTCTTTCTCTCAAGCTTCTGAGTCTCGGGAGCTCTTAGTGATTTTTTTCCCCTTTCCTCTTCTATTACTAACACTGTCTCTAGGCTACCCATGGTTACTTTATTGATTTTTCACTTCCAGCACCTGAGAAGATGATAAGATGTCTCCATTACAGAAACCCAGGAATCCCACTGTAGCAGCAGAGGCGGAGCTCAAAGCTCCACAGCCCTTATGATAAAGACACGACAGGGGACAGAGGAAGAAGACAAAACGTGACTTTATATTTGTATGCCCTTAAATTACTAATATTCAAGACAATGGGAGAAATGCTTGTTTTCCACAGTGCCATGAGGGAAACAGCTAAGGCTGAATTGCAGACATTACAGCTGGGAGGCTGCATTGCAGGCACCTGGGGCGTTGGGTGTGGATCCTATGTGTTTTGTGAGCATCAGCACTTTCCTCTGATTTTCCTTGCTAGAACTGGGGACTGAGTCCCATGCCTGGTTTTTAGATTCTTGACCTTATTCACATTTTATTTTTAAAAAGATGGTTTTATTATAATTATTATAGCTACTATATTAACTGAGCATTTCACAACGAGCTGCACATGTGTTTTCTTGTTTACTCCTCACAATGACTTCTTGACCGTGATCATCCCAAACTCTACATTTAACTTTAACATTTTTTAAAGATAGTATTGGGTGAACTTGGTTCACTAGGGTTAGGGTTCCTGTTGAGACACTCTTCACAACTCCTGGGAAAGTCATTAAAATGCATATGTCAGTCCAGCCAATGGTCCAGATTGGAGGTGGACCTGGTACAGGGCAGTGATGGGATTGCCCCTGCACTACCACTATTCTTTGCTCTACCTCTGGGGAAGGGGATGCTCCAGAGTCTGTGATCTCTGTACTTCTGTGAGGACTGAAGACTCCACCCCCCACCAGGAGGGAAGGATTCTACAAATCAGGAAAGTTGTCCTGTGATTGCGGGGACCAGCCACTGCTGGCCCTCCCTGGGAGAAACACAAAGATGGCCCCGGTGCTGCTAGAGTGAGCCGGCGAGCAACCTCTCAACCCTGCCCTGAAGCCTCCACACGGGCCCTAGGCCAGAGTCAGGAGTGCTCTGTGACTGCAGGCAATCTGGCCTCTATGTATAAACATTAACATGAAATCTTTTTGATCAAATGCAAGGCTGGACCATGAACAATAAACAGGTTTCACAGGAGTTATTCTAGAGAATCGTGAGGCAACAGGCCTGACTTTTCTCGGGGGTTCACTCCTAAGACACAGAAACACACCTGCTTCCTCATCTGGCCCACATCTGACTTAACCTTGCCCTGTGAGGATGTGGCCTTCTTCTGTGAAAACACGGCCTCTGGTTCCAATGCTTGGAGCAAAGTTTCACCAAGATTCTCTATCGACCCTGGGAGGTCTCATCAGCAGAGTGACCTCTGGAAGGAACTTGATCTTTCTAGATATTCAGGTGTTATCCAACATACCAACCCAGAATTAGCGTAAATAATTTCCATGGTTTAATTATACAAGAAGACAGTGAAAATTTGGCCCAAATTGCTTAACTGCTTTCCACATATATCTAAAGACTATAACCACTTTCTGATGAAACCCTAGCAGGGTTTAATAGCAAATGAAAAGTCCCCAGATTTCCTTCGTCTCACACTGACATGGCTTCAGTCTTAGAAAAATGTGTCAAATTTGAGTTGGTGTGAATGTTTGACAGAAAGCAGCATGTGAATGCCGCCACCAAAGACTCAACATCCTCAGTGCTTCACTACTCGGCCCAGAATTCTCTCCTCGGGATGCATAAGGGCCCCCAGGCTCTGAAGGGGATTCTTTTAGCTCCTGCCCCTGCTCTTCTTTTTCTAGGCAACTCAGAATCTGGTAACTCTGGCTTGAAAAGTTGTCACAAAAACGATGCCTACTTCTCCATTTAAAAATCTCAGTTGACGTTTCTGATGGTGTCTCTTCAAAGTGTTCTTTTGAGGGGGCTTCACGGACTGAAATGGCTCCAGAACAGCTTTGCATTGAGAGCCCTAACAGTTCATCCTGGCCTTGTAGTCGATCTCCTGAGCCTGCCTAGCCCTCCGTCCAGCACATCCATCTTGTCTCGTGGGGCCCAGACACCCCTGTACCTCCTCAGACATACCGAGTCCTTACACTGTTCTGGGAGCCTGCCTGGGGTAGGTTTGTCAAGGAATGAGAGCTTTCCTGGGAGGAAGCAACTACGGTGCCAGAATCAGGGCAGCCAGGCGCCAAATTCCAGCCAAACTCAGAGTCGTTCCTGTCCTCCCTCACATCAGCTTTCAGTATCCATTGCCACTCTGGTTCCTTTCCCGAAGGGTTGGAACAATGCTCTATTCTGGCTCTGCTCTAAGTGCCCGTCTGCATCTGTAGTGCTGGGCTTCCTGGAGTTACAATACCTTGTCCCAAAAAGAGATTCTAAATGCCCTCACCCAGAGGGTGATTGGGATGATGTTCACAGGGGCAGGTGGCCCACAAGGGTTCAGTCACTGCTGCGCTAGGTAGTACGTATAGCTCTAAAGAACCCAGGAACAGTTCCCTCCAGAAGTGCTGTCCACTGCTGCCACTGGCTGGGGTACCAGCATGAAGCCCAGAGGAGCCAGTGACAGAAGGAACATTCAAAAGTATCCAGGCCCAGAGGGCAGTGTGCAGAGAGGTAAAAGCCAAACCCCGGGTCACAGAGAGTGAGTGAAGAGTCACCTCGGGGGCTGGTTTGTCATGTGTCATCCTGGGGAGTGCATCGGAGGCTGATGCCAGGGACAGAGCCCCCAGGTATGGCAGGTAGCGCCGGAGGGTCTCCGCCAGGGTGGTATCGCTCTCCAGACTATGCCTCCTTTCATCACCAATGTTCTGTTTGGAGGTCCTGAAAAGCAAGGGGAAACCATGAGTCAGTCACGTGTTTGCAGATGAGCTGCCCTGTCCTCACACATGTGAGGGAGTGTAGGGTGCAGGCTGTATGACTGCCCCCACCTTGCCAAGCATGATGGCATGTGTGAATTTTTCATTGACCGCCAGGGAGCCTGTGACTGATATGAAGGGTGGATCAGCGGCACCCCCACTGCTGGGGGGGGGTGGAGAAATGACCCCCAATGAGGGCCCCACATGAAGACCTGCTCCTAGCAATGGCCCTGCTGATGGCTGAGGGCAAGAGGCAAAACTAAGACACAGAAGACAACTAGAAGATAACAGGTTGTATATCACTCACTGTAAGTTCAACAAACCTGAGAGAGGCAAGGTGGGGATAGGGTGGCCATAAGTGGCTGTGAGGCCAAGGACAGCACTTCTGCTAGCTTTGAGAACGGAGGAAGGAAGGAGTGGTATAGAAGTGGGAAAAGGCAGAAAACAGGCACTCACCTGACACATTTGTATTGTCTTATGTCACTAAGTTTGTGGTGATTTGTTATAGCAGCAAGAAATTAATACAGAATGCTCCCTCTCCATCATGGTTCCTGCTACTATCAAACAAACATTTATGCACCACCATCTGTGTGCACAGCCCATGGCAGGCAGAGAAGCTTGAAGTTGGAAGGACAAAACAAGCATAGGATGCTTCTCATAGGTGGATGCAAGTGGTGCTCACCCTGTGGCAGGAGCTGGGGCAGGGCCAGCAAGAACAAGACCACAGAGATCCAGGCACAGTAGGTCAGATGCACCACAGGACTGAAAAGGGTGAACCTGGCAGGCAATAAGAAGGGTCAACCAAATGTGACCGCCACTAATGATGCTCAGAATTATGGAAGAAGTGCCTTGCTTCCCAGCGAGACATTTATCACTGGCTAAGTATAGCCATGAGTAAAGGCAAACAGGAGACCAGCAGAGATCCGCTGGGGAAGTCTTGGTGACCATTGTCCACAAGCCTCTGAAGAGCCAGATATCAGGACTCACCACCAGACCGAAGCTGGGTAGGAGGGGAGGCACATCCAGCTTCCTGCCAGGGCTGCCCTCTTCTTAACCTCAGCCATGGCTGGCCAAGAGCTCCTCCTGAGAGCCCTGGATACCTCACCTGCCTGGCTCACAGCCTGCAACTGCAGACACAGGCCCTGGCACCAGGGACTCAGTTGCCCAGAATTTCCCAGACTCAACTTAGGGCTTTGCTTTTATGTGTGTGACTAAAAGGCCCCAGAGGATGCTTGCTAAGAAACAAGGAAATTCCAGCAGGAAGACTTGTCTACCAACCAGGATTAAGAATGTGTGTGTCAGAGCAAAAACGTGGAACAAATCAGTCCATCAAAACTGGACTAGATAAAAAAAATGTGGTACATATACACAATGAAATATTAGGCAGC
The DNA here is from genome assembly GCF_000164805.1 of Carlito syrichta. Lineage (NCBI taxonomy): Eukaryota > Metazoa > Chordata > Mammalia > Primates > Tarsiidae > Carlito > Carlito syrichta. Next base: position 116,842 of record NW_007252180.1, on the reverse strand, counting down.
CATAAGGAAGAACAAACATATGGACTTCGCAGCAGCTTGGATGGATTTAGAGTCTATCATACTCAGTGATATATCACAGAAACAAAGAACAGAGACCCATATGTTCTTACTCATAAGCAGACCTTGAACAATTATCATAGCACTGTAAGAAAGGGATTGGCAGTTGAGGGAAACTGCCAGGGGAGGGAGGGGCACACCTCATCAACAAGGGTTTCTGCAAAATGAACATTTGTATACCTAACCCTGAATTGTACCCCACATCTCTGAAATTAAAAAAAAAAAATAAGAATGTATGTGTCACTGAGATGCCACCTAACTCCAGTAAGAATGACCATCATTAATAAAACAAAAAAAAACAACCAATGCTGTTGAGGATGCAGAGAAAAGGGAATGCTTCTACACTGTTGGTGGAAATGCCAACTAGTTCAACATCTGTGGAAAACAGTGTGGTGGCTTCTAGAAAAAACTAGAAATTGACCTTCCATATGACCCAGTATTCCCTCTTCTGGGAATATACCCAGAGGAACGGAACTCATTCTACAAAAAAGATACCTACACATGCATGTTTACTACCACACTATTTACAATAACAAAAACATGGTACCAACCATGCTGCCCATCAAAACTGGGCTGAATTTTTTAAATGTGGTACATATACATGACGGAATAGTACGTGGCTGTAAAGAAGAATAGAATTATGAACTTCACAGCAACTTGGATGGATTTAGAGTCTATAATACTCAGTGATTTATCACAGAAACAAAGAACTGAGTACCACATGTTCTCACTCATAAGTAAACCCTGAACAATTACCATAATACTTTAAGAAAGGGATTGGTAGTAGCTAGAAACTTCCAAGGGAGGGAGGGGTCACACAACATCAATAAGGGTACCTGATCTCAAACCAGGCAAAGTGGGGAGCAAAGAGAGGCCCAAACTTTATCTGTATGATGACCACCTGTATACCTAATCCTGAATTGTACCCCACATCTTTAAAATAAGATAATTTTTTAAAAGAATGTACACACATATAAGTGTATGTATGTGTATATGTGTGTGCACGCACTTAAAATAAAATGCAAAGATTTAACAGACACAGAGTTTAAAAGTCTGGGCAGTGTTGACCAAGAGCTTTGAATTCTGATTATTTCCAATTCATTGAGTGCCTCATGTACATCTATAAAACAAGAGGTGGGGATCACAGTTAGAGATGGTGAGTCTGAGCCAGTGTGGGGGTCCCTTGCTGCCCAGCTCTGCTGCCCATGTCTGGGAGAGGCATCCTCCCCCAGCCCCTGCTGCCTTTGGGAATGTTCCAAAATCTATGTCCCTGTCAGAACCAACCTCAGTGACAGCCATCATGGCAGGTCCAACTTCTGATGCCGTGAATGCTTCAGTTACCACAGGCCTCCTCACCAGTCCCCACTGCCAGCATGTGACCCCAGGGCTTCCTCATCACAGGTCCAGTAGGAACAACATGGCTACTGTCTGCTTCCTCCAGGCCCGTGAGAGGCTGGGTCTGAACTGGACACAGGCTCTTTTCTTGAGAACCCAGGCCCAGGCTGGCTCAGAGCCCCAAGGCATGGCACTGCCCTGGACTTCTCAGCACCTTGCAGTAGATCCCAGCTCTAGCACAAAGGCATGAATTCTGAAGGTAGAGGGTGGCATAGGTGGGAACACTTAGATCTGCAGAGAGTTGTCAGATAGGACGGAAGTTCTCCACACTCTCCACTCAGATTTCCCTTGTTGATACTGATTGAATATTTGTATTATTCTATTCTATTTCTTTTATTGGCTTATTAGCTATATTTTTTTTGTTTTGTAATGTTAGTGGTGGCTTCAAAGTTACAATAATCACATTTAATATATCCTAGCTTGCCTTCAAGTAACATCATACCATTTAACATATAAAATAAGAACCTGAAAACAGTCTACTTCCATTTCTTCCCTCCAGCCTCCATGAAGTTATTGCCATAAAGTTCTATTGATAGCTATGCTATACACCCCACAATACATTGGGAGTTTTTTTTGTTTGTTTGTTTAAACAATAAATTTATTTTAATGTGATTTCAAAAATAAGAAAAAATCATATCTATTGATGGATGCAGCTACCATCTCAAGTGCTCTCAGTTTTTCTGTCTGGTATCATTTCCCTCCCACCAGAAGGGTTCCTTCACTATCCCTTGTAGCTCTGCTACAGGTGACATCTTTCAGCTTCTGTGTTTCTGAAATAGCTGTAATTTTACCTTTGTATTTGAATATATTTTCATGGGGTATAGAGTTCTGAGTTGATTTTTTTTCTTTTCAGTAATTTAAAATGTGTTCCACTGTCTTCTTGCTTGGGGTGTTCCCAGTGATAAATCTGTGGTCACCTTTATAGCTTTGTCTATGTAATGCATCTTTTTCTCCTCTGACAGTTTTTAAAGTTGACTTTCCATCACCAGTTTTGAGCAATTTGATTATGATATTTCCTGGTCTTCGTGTTTCTTTTTCTTGGGGCTCAAATGAGCTTTTTGGATCTGTGAGTTTATCATTTTAGCATGTTGAAACAATTTTGGTCATTATTTCTTCAGATATTCTTTCTGTTACTCCTCTCTCCCCCTCCTTTGGGACTCCAATTACACATATATTTGACCTCTTGATATGGTTCAATAGCTCACTGATTGTTTTTAATTTTTAAAGGATCTTATCCCTCTTTCTTCATGGATAGTGTCTATTGCTGTTGTCTTCAAATTCACTAATATTTTCTGCTGCAGGTTCTAATTTGCTGTTCGCTCCACTCATGCATTTTCTTATCTTCTAATTATGTCTGTGTCACTTCTATGTCTACATTGATTGATTTTATGGGTTTCATTTTTCTGCTCCTTTTCATGCCCGACAATCCATGTAGATATATTACACATTGTAAATTTTTGGTCCATCTTAGTGGGTGATGGATATTTTTGTATTCCCATCAATATTATTTAACTTTGCTCTGGCATTTTGTTACGTTGCATAGGAACATTTCAATCCTTTCAAATCTTACTTTTAAATTTGTTTGGCAGGATCAAAGCAGCATTTTTCTATGATGAGTTATTCCCTACTACTGTGACAAGACACTTTCAGCACTCTACCCCAAATCTGGAAATTATGAGGTTTGCAAATCTGATGTGTGGGAACAGGCACCATGCCCCACTCTTTGTAAAAGTCAGATACTGTTTGCTCATTCTTTGGATGGTTATTTCTCCCCACAGACACAAGACTATCAGTCCTATACTGGAAACTTCCAGGGCTCTCTGTACTGCTCTCTTCTCTGATACTCTGACCTGTGAACTCAATCTGCCTTGGTTTCTCTAGACCCTCAGCTCCATCTTGTCAACTTGGGCAGTCCACTGAGTGTCCTCCATCTTGACCCTATCTGTACTTCTTGGAAGTCTCTCCCAGAGGTAACCTGTGGCAATGATTCTCAATGTCCACTGTCCTTGCTTTCCTGATATCCATCACAGGAGAGTAAATAGATTATGATATATTCACACAATGGTACACTCTTCATCAATTTAAAAAAATGAACTGTTGAAACATACAACATACTATAAATCTCAAAAATAGTTTATTGAGTGAAAGAAATAGTCTCAAATAAGTCTGCATTAACATCATTTATATAAAGTTTAAAATTATAGGAACTAATTCATGGAGATAGAAATTAGTATAAAAGTTGTCAATAGCATGAGGATTGGCTTGCAGATGGCATGTGGAAACTATCTGTGATGATGGAAATGTTCTATTTATTGATCAGTGTGCTGGCTACTTGGATGTTTACATATTTCAAAAATTGTCAAGTTGTATACTTGAGATCTGTCTTTTTACAGTATGCAAGTTGCATCAATAAAATAAACTCAAGGTTGTTTATTGCAGCATTATTTACAATAACAAAAATGTGGAACCAACCATGCTACCCATCGAAGAGGACTGGATAAAAAAAAATGTGGTGCATATACATGATGGAATATTACTCAGCCATAAAGAACAAAATTATGAACTTCACAACAACTTGGATGCACTTAAGAGTCTATAATACTGAGTGATCAATCACAGAAACAAAACCAAGTATCACATGTTTTCACTCATTAGTGAACCTTGAACAACAATTGTAATACTATAAGAAAGGGATTGGCAGTAGTGGGAAACTGCCAGGGGAGCAGGGGTACACCTCTTCAACAAGGCTACCTGCACAATGTACATTTGTATACCTAATCCTGAATTGTATCCCCACATATTTAAAAGAAAAAAAAAGAATGAGACCTCAAAATAACCTCAAAAGCCGGGCTCGGTGGCTCAGCCTGTAATCCCGCACTTTGGCAGGCTGAGGAGAGTGGATTGCCTGAGCCCATGGGTTCAAGACCCACCTGGGCAACTTGGTGAGACCTCAATAAATAAAAATAAAAATAAAAAATTAGCCGGGTGTGGTAGTGCACGCCTGTAGTTCCAGCTACTTGGAAGGCTGAGGAAGAAGGATCACCAGAGCCCAGCAGGTGGAGGCTGTAGTGACCAGGAATGGCCACTGCACTCCAGTCTGGGCGACAGAGTAAGACTCCAACTCAAAAAAAAAAAAAAAAAACCTCAAGGTAGCTGGAGGGAAGGGGTCACCTCACAGCTGTATCCCTTCCCATAGTGACCCACCCCTGGAAGGATCTTCCTCACCCAAGTTTATACTCCATGTCTAGGAAGGTTGTTATCTCAGACTGGTCCCAGGGCTTCGTGGAGAAGTTGGGGCTCCTGAGGCCATGTCATGACTTTTGAGTCCAACTTCTCCTTTGGCCAAATCTATCTCTTCACTTCCCCACAGGTTAGCTTCCCAAGATCCTGCACATAGATTTTAGGATGGCAGTGCCTGCTATCCAGACACCCAACTAAGATATAGCTCCTGGGAACACTGGGGCCTTCCTCCTGGCCAGCTGAGATCTTGCTGAACTTGAGTCCAAACCTCCTACACCAGCTTGAATGCCAACAATCCAGATGCTCCAAGCAACCTTAAGAAGTAGGTAACTTCCCATTTTACAGTTAAGGGAACTGAGGCCTAGCAAGTCATTAGGTGACAAAGTGACTCCAACTCGGGATGTTCCCCTGAAATTGAACAAACAACACTATCTTCTTCCCAGTCTGGAATCAGAATTCATTGGTGTTCCACCAACCTCATCTATATCTGCAAGTTAGAATGGTGCAGGACAACAGCTGGGGATCAGCAGCCCAGTTGATGACTACTGGTCACTGCCGGCATCATTATTTGCCTGCTACCTGAGTTCTTTAGGTCTAGGGATGGTGTCTTTTTTTCCTACAGACTGATTCAGATGCTATATTCTAACCAAACAACAAGAATAGTGCTTTATACATGAAAATTATTGGGGAAAGGGGGCAAGATGGTGATGGATCCAGTCAGGGTGAGAGTGTGTCCGCATGGGTGAATGTATAAAAGGACTAATATTCATCCGTTTGTGTATGCAAGTGAATGAGTGTATGCACAACTGAGGGGAGACCTGGGATCAAGTATCCGGAGCCCCCCTGCAGATACAGCTGCAATTTGCCACCGCTTTGAATTCAGCACCCACTGCGTGCAAAAGGATCCACTATCCCGGGGCTTCTCTTGGGAAAAGGCAGAAGAGATCAGCAGCCTCTCAACACCTGGCACCTGGTCCATAGCACCACCTGCGGAAACAGGCCAGGAACTGGCAGCAGAGACCATGGAGAAAGCACGGGGAGGAAATCTGGAGCTGAGCCCCACTGGAGGAGAAAACATGAACTGCCGCCATTTTATCTGTCCTGGGACTGGGCAGAGACCAGCTTTAATTTGCCCAACTCTGAGTAGCCGGTATCCTGAGTCTAAGGGGCGATCTCTGCACCCCTCTGAAATTTTCCCAGAGAGGATACTCCAAGAACACAAAGCCGGAGAGACAGATGCCCCTCCCCCACACTGGACCAAACACAGGCACAAGCATTTGGAGCAGAAGACCTAGCAGCAGACAAGTTAGGAGGTTTCCTGGGAAGAACTGCTGGAGCAATTACTAACTCCACCACCAAGCTGAACGCAGGCAACAGAGGGAACGCAGTGAGGGAGCCTGAGGCAAAGTCCCAAGGAAGCAGCAGGGAGAGGCCACCAGGAGCCTGGACTGGGCTCTAGAGTCTTGGCACCAGGTCCTGAGATCCGGAGATTGGTAACTGCTGGCAAGGGAGCTATTGACCCCACTTGTGATAGGAACAGCAGCTTGCAGAGAAACTGAGAAGACTCTCTAATGCCTGGGCAGAGAAGTGCTCCAGGGCAGCCTCTGCAGAACAGCAGAGCTGCATCTTGAGATCAGACACTGATCTCTGCATTGCGCTGAGGCAGCTCTTTGTGGCCTTAGAGAACATTGCCCCCAGTGCACAAGCGCTGGTGGGTAACAGCATATGTGAAACTCCCAATGACCCACCATCCACCCTGAGCCAGCAGCTGAGTGATAGACACAGACAGTGGAACAGACCAACAAGGAGGCTGCTGAGCACCTGCCTGAGTACTCCCTACTCCTATCAACAAGTGAAAGAAATTGGGAGGACAGAGACAGGAGGCCCAATTCCCCTGCCATGAACTGGATTCCCTGGGTGGTGTGACTACACTGGGAGAGGAAGGAAGGGGGTGAGATCCTGGGAGATGCTGTGTCAAGTTATTTCAGCCCCCTACCTTCACACAGGTGTGCACTGGCTATCAACTGCAGGCAGCAGGGGATAAAAATTCTAACATCTAATGTTACAGCAGCAGAGAGAGACCCTGCAGTAACAGATCTGTAGTAACAGAACCCATCACAAGGGGGACCCCCCTCAAAGAGACATACTAAAGCTGAGACCTCTTTTATCAATGTTATTTTGGGGGGAGGGTAGGGGGATATTGGTTTGTTTGTTTGATTATCTCACTTGGTTGCTTTGTTTATTGGTTAGTTTTCTCTTTTCTTTCCTTCTTCTATTTCTCTTACTTTGTTCTTTCTCTGTTTTGTGTTTTTCTATTTTCCTTTTCTCTTTTTCTCTCTTTCTCCTTTTTTTTTTCCTCCCCTTCTTCTCTTTTTTTTCCCCACCTATACCATGTCTTGGACTCAGGGTCTATGCAAGCATACCCACTGGAAGGTCATATTGTGCAGAGATGGAGAGTGAGCACAGCTGGCTCATTTGCTAGATAGCAAGCATGATCTGCCAATAGGTTCTGAATCCTTGCAGCACCTCCTTATCCCCCTCAAGTAAGTGCTCAAGATTGTAAAGAGATAGCACAACACCCCACCCCCAGCTCTACTTCATAATTGAACAAACCCAAAGCCCTGGCTCAAGGAAGGACAAAAGGTAGAGCAAATATCAAAAGTGACTGCTTCTCCACTTTCCACCAAGCAATGGAACTGAAGAGAAAGATAAGAGAACTGCTACAAATGAAGAAAAACCAATGAAGAACTGCTGGTAACCATCACAGCCCCAGCAAAGAGTCAGTGCTAGAAAGAACAGCTACTGGGGTACAAACAATAGCTATCTCTGAGAATGACAGTACCCAGAAGGTACTTACAGAAATCAGAGAATCATTGGATAGAACGAATAAAAATCAAGAAATGCAAGGCTAAAACTAAATGAAATTGCAACAGAGCTGAATAAACTCAAGAAAGCATACTTAGAAATACAGAACTCCAGCCAAGAAATAAATAAAAAACTGAAAAATGTGGGAAGCAGAATTGACCAAGCAGAAGAAAGAATCTCAGAGCTGGAAGACCAAAATAAGGAATTAACCCAATCTATTAAAAAGAAGAAAGAAGAAACTCTCTAAGAGATGTGCAATTTTATCAAGAAATCAAACCTACATCTGACTGGAATACCTGAAATAGAAAGAGAAATGGAAAACATCCTGGAATGAACATTCCATAAGGTCATTCAAGAAAACCACCCTCATCTGGCCAGAGAGATAACTATACAAGCGCAAAGATTCAGAGAACCCCTGCAAGACATCTTATGAGAAGACCAATTCTTGGACACATAGAAAATTGTATATACAAAGTAGGTATTAAAGAAAAACTCCTAAAGGCAGCAAGGAAAAGAGTTCAGACTACCTACTAGGGGAGACCAATCAGAATTGCTACAGACTTGTCTGCAGAAACACTACAGGCCATAAGAAATTGGATCCCAATCTTTAATGTTCTCAAAGATAAACAAATTCAACCAAGAGTTTCCTATCCTGCCAAGTTAAGCTTCATCAGTGATAGAGAATTAAAATCCTTCCCAGACATCAGTCCCTAAGAGAATAAGCTGCTTTGTGACCAACTCTACAGTAGATGCTTTAAAAAGTGCTGTGCACAGAAGAAAAAAGAAACAAAAGAAAGACCATAAACTTCACAAGATCATGTACAAACACAGAAGCACACAGAACACACAGCATACCTGCAAAAATGAAAACACACACATATATAAACACAAAAGCTAAACAAAAACAAAACAGCCTTATAAAAGCATTATAACAGAGACAAACTCTCACATTTCAATAATCAGCCTGAACATGAATGGACTAAATGCACCACCGAAAAGACATAGAATGGCAAGCTGGATTTAAAAAAACATGACCTAGTAATTTGCTGCCACCAGGAAACTCATTTCACCACAAAGGATGCCCACAGACTCAAAGTTAGAGGATGAAAAATAAATTTTCAGGCAAATGGATCACAAAAGAAGGCAGAAGTCATGATCTTAGTATCATACAAAATCACCTTTAAGCTATCAAAAGTTTAAAAAGATACAGAAGGATACTACATAGTGATAAAAGTTTTGATCCATCAACAAAAGGTATCCATTCTAATCATATACACCCAACACAGGAGCACCAGCTTTTATAAAGCACCTACTAAGTAAACTAAAAAAATTATTGACTCCAACACTATCATAGCTGGGGACTTAAATACCCCACTAATAAACAACCTTGAATGTAGATCACGGAGGCAAAAATTCAACAAAGAGATCCAGAACTTTAACTTGACCAAATGGACTTAGTAGATACCTACAGAACACTCCACCCAACAATCACAGAATATATAGTCTACTCATTACCACATGGAACATACTCTAAGATCAACCACATCTTTGGCTATTAATCAAGCATAAACATATTTCACAGATTGAAATGCTGTCATGCATCTTCTCAGACCACAGTGGAATAAAAATAAATACTACCACCAACAAAATTATCTCAAAACCCACAAAGACATGGATAATAACAGCATGATGCTAAGCAAATCTTGGGTCAACACAGAATTCAAAATAGAAATTAAAGGATTTCTGTAAACAAATGAAAATTAAGAAACATCTTACCAAAACCTCTAGGATGCCATGAAACAGTACTAAGAGGGTAATTTATATCTTTACGAACACACATCAAGAAAACAGAAAGAAAACAAGTTGACACAATAACAAATTATTTAAGACAGCTGGAAAGGTAAGACCACCAAAACACTAACTCCAGCAGAAGAATCCAGATCACCAAAGTATACGTTCAAATACAGGACATAGAAGACAAAAATACCATAGGGGAAAAAAAAATCAACAAAACAAAAAGCTAGTTTTTTGAAAGGACAAACAAGATTGATGGACTCCTAGCCAGAATGACCAAGAAAAAGAGAGAAAAATCCAAATAAACACAATCAGAAATGCAAAAGATCAAGTCACAACTGACCCCGAAGAAATACAAAAGATTATCAGAGATTACTATACACACCTATATGGAAACAAACTCGATAATCCAAATGAAATGGAAGACTGATATCACACAACCTTCCAATGTTGAAGCAAGAAGAAATTGAGATCCCAAATAAGCCAATAACAACCCAGGAAACTGACTCTGCTGTAAGAAAACTACCTCCAAAAATAAGCCCTGGACCAGATGGATTTCCAGTGGAATTCTATAAAACACACAAGGAAGAGCTGATACCAATCCAATTGAAAGTATTCCTGGCAATTGAGAAAGATAGAACTCTCCCCCAAATAACTGTATGAAGCTAACATCACACTGATACTCAAACCGAGTAAAGATCCAACCAAGAAAGAGAACTACAGGCCAATATCCCTGATGAACATAGATGCAAAAATTCTTAACAAGAGTATAGCAAATCAGATCCAACAACACATCTCAAACATCATCCACCATGACCAAGTAGGCTTCATTCCTGGGATGCAGGGCTAGTTCAACATCCGCAAGACTATTAATGTAGTTAAATACATGAACAGATGTAAAAACAAGAACCACATGATTATATCACTAGATGCGGAAAAAACTTTCGATAAAATCCAGCATCCCTTCTTGATAAAAACCCTCAAACACCTAAGCATAGAGGGAACATACCTCAAAATAGTAAGAGCCACCTATGATAAACCCACAGCCAGCATTGCTAAACAGACAGAAATTTCAGGGGAAGCATTCCCCCTGAAAACTGGAACAAGACAAGGCTACCCACTCTCACCCTTCCTGTTCAACATAGAGTTGGAAGTCCTAGCCAGAGCAATCAAACAAAATAAGGAAATCAGGAGTATGCAAATAGGAAAAGAAGAAGTCAAGCTATCCCTCTTTGCTGACAATATGATCCTATACCTTGAAAATCCAAGATAATCTGCCAAAAACCTCCTTGCACTGACAAAGGACTTTGGCAAAGACTCAGGGTACAAAATAAATGTGCAAAAGACAATTGCATTCTTTTTGTTTTTTTTTTTTTGAGTTGGAGTCTCACTCTGTCGCCCAGACTGGAGTGCAGTGGCCGCTCCTGGCCACTGCATCCTCGACCTGCTGGGCTCCAGCGATCCTTCCGCCTCAGCCTTCCAAGTAGCCGGAATTACAGGCATGCGCTACCACGCCCGGCTGATTTTTTGATTTATTGTAGAGATGAGGTCTTGCTGCCCAGGTGGGTCTCAAACCCACGGGCTCAGGCAATCCGTTCACCTCAGCCTCCCAAAGGCATGGGATTACAGGTTGAACCACCGAGCCCAGCTGACAATTGCATTCTTATCCACCAACAACAAACAGGCAGAGAGCCAAAAAAAAGAAAAAAAAAAAAACCCACAATCTCATTCACAATAGCCACACACACACAAAGAAATACCTCAGCATCTTCCTAACCAGAGAAGAGAAAGATCTTTACAGTGAAAACTACAAAACACTGCTCAAAGAAGTCAAAGATGACACAAACAAATGGAAAAATATTCCATGCTCATGGACTGGAAGAATCAACATTGTTATGATGTCCATCCTACCCAACTTAATCTACAGATTCAACACTATACCCATTAGGTTACCAACATCATTCTTCTCACACCTGGAAACAATACAGAAATGCCTATGAAAGCATAAATGACCATGAATAGCCAAAACAATCCTTGGCAAAAGAAACAAAGCAGGAGGTATCACACTTCCAGACTTTAGACTTTATTATAATGTTACAGTAATCAAAACAGCCTAGTATATAGACCAATGGAACAGGATAGAGATTCTAGAAACACAACCTCAATTTCTCAACCAACTCATCTTCCACAAAGCCTCCAAAAACAACCAGTGGAGATAGGAGAACCTATTGGGTAAATGGTGCTGGGAAAATTGGCTGACCATGTGCAGAAGAATGAAACAGGACCCCTAACTATCACTACACACAAAAATCACCTCCAAATGGATCAAAGAACTAAACTTAAAACCCCTAACTTTAAGAATCTTAAAAAACACAGGAGACACCTTAGAGAAATTGAAATAGGCAGCCAATTCCTTATCAAAACCCCAAAATCCCATGCCATAAGAGATAAGATAGACGAGTGGGACCTCATCAAACTGAAAAGTAAAAGAAACCATCAAAAGACCAGGGAGACAGCCGACAGATTGGGGCGGGGGGAAATCTCCCAACTGCATATCTGGCAAAGGCCTAGCATCCAGGATCTACAAGGAACTCAAATGTGCCAAAAGTAAAAAAACAAGCAGCACTATTAAAAATTGGGCAAAAGACATGAATAGATACTTCTCAAAAGAAGACAAACAAGCAGCTAACAGACACATGAAAAAATGCTCAGCCTCACAAATCATCAGAGAAATGCAAATCAAAATCACGTTGATATACCACCTAACTCCAGTAAGAATGGCCATCATTAATAAAGCAAAAGACAACAGATGCTGGTGAGGATGTGGAGAAAAGGGAATGCTGCTACACTGTTGGTGGGATTGCAAACTAGTTCAACCTCTATGGAAAAGTGTGGTGATTCCTGAAAGAACTAGAAATTGATCTTCTGTGTGACCCCACAATCTCCCTTCTTGGAATATAGCCAGAGGAACTTAAATCACTCTACAAAAAAGATACCTGCACACACATGTTTATTGATGCACTATTTACAATAGCAAAAACATGGAACTAACAATGTTGCCCATTGAAACTGGACTAGATACAAAAAATGTGGGACATATACACAATGGAATATTCTGTAGCCATAAAGAAAAACAAAATTATGGACTTCACAGCAACTTAGATGGATCTAGAGTCTATAATACTCAGTGATTTATCACAGAAACAACTGAGTACCACATGTTCTCACTCATAAGCGAACCCATAATGTTATAAGAAAGGGATTGGCAGTAGCCTGAAACTGCCAGGGGAGGGGGAGGGGCACACAACATTAATAAAGGCACCTGATCTCAAACCAGGCAAAATGGGGACCAAAGGGAGGCTCAAACTTTACCTGTACAATGACCACTTGTATCCTAATCCTGAATTGTACCCACATCTTTAAAATAAAACAATTTTTTTAAAAAAGAAATTATTTTCACTCTCATTGTAACAAGAAATTTAGCAGTGACCACATGGTGACCTCAGTGTGTGTGTGTGTGTGTGTGTGTGTGTGTGTGTGTGTGTGTGTGTGTGTACGAACACCCAAATGTATAGATTTACAGCTAAATGCATATACAGGTATAACCACCCCAAAAATTTTTTCCAGTTAATCTTCTCTTAGTAGAATATCTCTGGGTTTTTAATACTCAGAATGTATAAAACATAATTTGTCTTTCATCACAATGTGTTATTGGCTGATATTTTATGTAGAAAATGTCCATATACATACATATATAGACAGTCTGTGCTTACCACAGCTACTTACCTTTCTTTGACTTTACAATGATTCAATGCACATCATTGTAAAAAAAAAAAAAAGTGATATGCATTCAGTACTTTGAGTATTCATACAACCATTCTGTTTTTCACTTTCATTACAGTATTCAATAAATTAAATGAGATACTCAACATTTTATTATAAAATAGGCTTTGTGTTGGATGAGTTTGCCCAACTATAGGCTGATGTGAATATTCTGATCACATTTAAGGCTAAGTTGATGTTCGATAGGTTAGGTGTTATTAAATGCATTTTTGACTTTACAGAATTTTAACTTAACAATGAGTTTATCAGGATGTAGCCCCATTGTAAGTCAAGGAGCATCTGTATATGTATACACACACATACACTCACACACACACACACATATATATACATATTTTCTTTCACAGAATTCAACACTCTTTTTTGAACAAAATAATGTGCAAAAAGTCTTGAGTTGTCTTCCAAACACAATGGTGTGACATCGCCCTCAGTCAGAGGGAGGTAAAACTCAGATTTTGCAGGTACTAAGTGAGGCAACATTACTGCAAATAAAACACACACTTTGCTAATAACCTTATCCACTTCTGGGAATCAGGAAGAAATGTTTTATACCCAAACATTACTATTGGGTACTTATATATAGGTCTTTACTGTGATTTAGACACATTTTTAGCAAATACATTGAGGTTTTAGGTCAATGTGTAACTCATTATAAATTTCCCACATAAAGTAGCAAAATAGGCTTCCAGCTGTTGTTTTCATGTAGAACCTCTGATTTTCAAGAACAAATCACTAACATTAGGCGTGTGATACCTTTATATATTTCATAAAAGTCAGAACTTAGAAAATCTCCTCGCTGTGTTTAATTGCCTCAATTAATAAACACACCCAGTTTTAATTTCTAGTGCCTTTTCAAGTTACATTGGCACCCAGTTTTAATTCCTAGTGCCTTTTCAAGTTACATAGGCATATAAATTAGCAAGTTCACATTTCTTTGCATCTCAACTCATAGCTATAGTTTCCTTGACCATTTTTCAACAGAAGAAATTTCATGTTCTCTGTTGTCAGAGTATAATTTAACTGAACTCAATTTGCTTTTCTGGTATTTTGTCTACTTTTCTCACTAATTGTTAATCAATGCAGATAGAATCACTGCATAAATGTGCCTTTAAATTGTCTTATTCATCTTTCCAGTGCCTTCATCCATGCCCCGGGACTTGTTTGTGACACTGCAATATGTCAGAGTGATGAGACTGTTCTCCATTATGCTGTGTGATGTTGTAGCAATTAACTTGCAAATTGACTTCTGCCCTGTCATCCTGCTTAAAGTAGGTCAAAACTTCATAAGTATAAATTTACTACTTCAAAAAAGATGAAAAATGTTTTACACTTAGAACTACACCATTCTCTTCTCCACTTGAGTACACTGGCCTCAGGCTCCGGATAATACAAGATGCTTTCGATTGTTACCCAATTTGTTAAAGAAAAAAAAATCCAAATTAGAAACAAAATCTTGTCCAAAAGCACACTGCGAGCCTGATTCTAACAGCTTTTCTCAATAATCATTTCAGGCTCAATTTACATTTCACGTTCAGCCTTCACGGCCACCCTCAAGTTCTCTATAAAGTGCTTGGTACTATGCACACAGCCGGCATTCCTAGTCTCTGCTTCTGCCCCAGGGGCCATTAGCATGTCCTCTGGTTGTCAGTTCTTAGGTTCTACGTAGCCTCTAGCCTGTCATCAGGTACTCAGTTCCCAGTTCCTCCTTAGTCTTTGGCATGTCCTCAGCTTCTCAGTTCTCAGTCCCTCGTCAGTCTTTAGCATGCTTTCAAGTTCTCAGTTCTCAGGTTCCCCTTAGCCTTTAGCCTATCGTCAGATTCTCTTAGTCTTTATCATATTCTTAGGTTCTCAGTTCCTAGGTAGTCCTAGCATGTTCTCAGGTTCCCCTGGGTCTCTTTAGCCTTCAGCATCATTATGGTCCAAGTAAACGCTCGGCTGCTATCTCTTGACACCAATAAATCGAGAAGCAGGGAACTGGCAGAAAGAAGTTTTCTTCTGAATTCAGAACTCAGAGAGCAGAATCTGGTTCCTGGCATTTCTGGAACAGGTCTGCTCGTCAGTTAGGTTTCACAGTCTGGTTTAAGTTTAGGGTTGCTGGTACCTACACATTGACCGCGTGACTGACAGAGCATTGTCTAGAACTCACGTTAGAGCCGCATTTTGTTAACAGTAAGATTTATGGTTCACATTTCCTGGCACTGGCTACCAAAAGGTAGCTCACAGCGTTATCAGTAATACCAACTGAAGAGTTGGATAAGTTTGCCACAGAGCAAGGGAGTTAACAGAGCCGATTACAAAGAAGCGTTATTTACGACAACATATTGTTGATTAGTAGTTATAACATGCAAAAAGTTATATAAGTTGCAAGGTTATGGGTATAAGTGTGCTATATTTTCAAATCTTTGACCACTGATAAAAGGGAGTGAACAGGGATTCATTGCTCTCAGTTGAGTGATAGCAGTCTGCAAGGGGCTAAGGGCTCTTTGAAGGGAATGTAGAGGAGATGAGGAAATACGCTTTACTTTGCCAATTCTCAGGAATGTAGGTGCATGCCGTCCTTCTTGAACGGTATACCTTTCTTTAAGGGTTGTGGATTTGAACAGACAATAATGGGCTTCCTGCCAGGATGTTCACAGGCTCTCCTGGCCTTTAGCACGTTCTCGGGTTCTGAAGGACCCTCTTGGGTACCCAGCTCGGTTCCTCACCTTGGTCACCCATAATTACTGTTTTGCAGATTTTCCACATTGTGCCTCTTTCTGGCTTTCTCACACGAGGCTGACTCTGATTAAGACGCATCATGTGCAGAAAAGGACAAACAGGGTAATGAGCTTGGGATTGTTAACTCTGGTGAGCCCAAGAACAGGGATGGGAATTCTAAAGACCTAATTCTAATCTCATCTCTACTTTCTGATTGGGTAACTGGTTTTTGGCAAGTTACTTGATCTCTCTAAAGATCACAGAGATTCTTTTATGAGGAACATCAGCTACGATTTCGCTGGCCCATTGTGGATACTTGCAAGCCTACGAAGCTCAGTGCTCTGATCAAGTGCATGGGATGAAGAAAACCGGGCAACATTCCTGGTCAGGGCAGTTACCCATACCATAGCTCAGAAGCATCGTTACGCCATTCACTCTCTCCTTCCTTCACCTTAATGTCTTCAGCACATGCTGACCCAGTGTCTACCGAGTGGCAGGAAGAGCCAGGCCATGGTCAGCGGCAATGCTTGTGCCGAGGTGGTGGGGGGAGGAGGGAGAGGTGGAGGCATAACAGGCCCCTTGTTTAAGCAGGGAGAAGCAGAACACGCGGATTCCTTTCATTAGTAATTCAATAAACCTGTTACTTTAAAAAATCGCTTGAAAACTTAGAGGTGATGGACACAAATTAAATTTAAATAAGACGTGTAATTATAAATTCTAAAGAAGATAAAAGCAAACACACCACTGTACAGAGAAAAAGAAGAGGGCAGAGGAATAGGGTACCTTGCTCTAACTGTATTTCAGACAGAAACAGTCCTAATGGTTACACTTGGAAGGATGGCCATGGAGTCATCAGGCAATAAAAACAAAGAGGAAGTAGGAATGGGAATACTCATTTTAGGAAATTGCAATCCTAGACAAAAAGTGTTAAAGGAGACACAGGCACCATTTTAAGATGACAACAGGTGTAAGGATTGACAACAAAAGTGCGATGATGTGAGCCTCCGTGTGCTGAATGGCAGAGCCTCAGAGCCTATGAAGCAAAATACGTCAATAGCAAAATAAAAATTCACAGAAAGAGTTTTCATCTGAGAAATTTTGGTCAGTCAAGATATAAATAAGGATATATTGGGCCAGGCATGGTGGCTCACACCTGTAATCCCAGAACTTTGAGAAGCAGAGGTGAGAGACCAGCCCGGGCAACTTGGCAAGACCTCATCTCCACAATAAATCAAAAAATTAGCTGGGCATGGCAGCGCATGCCTGTAATTCCAGTTACTTGGAAGGCTGATGTGGAAGGATCACTTGAGCCCAGCAGGTCGATGCTATGGTGGCCATGAACAATGTGTCACTGCATTCCAGCCTGGGTGATAAAGTGAGACTCCAGCCAAAAAAAAAAGGATACATTGATTTGGAGTAACAATGGATTCTTCTACTTGTAAACAATCATATATTATAAATGTACATATATGTACACCCTACTGTCCACAGAGAAACATATATGTAAAATCATAAACTATCTATAAAAATATGTAGGTATAAATATCCTTTTGAAGTGCCCATTGAAAAATTAATAGAAGTATGATATAATAAAAGTATGGTATAAACAAGTCCACGAAGCAAACCTCAACATTCCCAAAGAATAAAAGTTGAACAAAGTCACATTCTGACTCAAATTAGACACCAGTAGAATTAGACACCAACTTAAAATTTGAAAACAATACATAGGCTGGGCTTGGTGGCTCAGCCTGTAATCCCAGCACTTTGAGAGGCCAAGGCGAGTGGATTGCCTGAGCCCGCAGGTTCGAGACTAGCCTGGGCAATTTGGTGAGACCTCATCTTTACAATAAATAAAAAAAATTAACTGGGCATGGTAGCACACATCTGTAGTTCCAGCTACTTGGAAGGCTGAAGTGGAAGGATCACCTGAGACCAGCAGGTCAATGCTGGGGTGGCAGTGAGCATGCCACTGCACCCCAGCCTGGGCAAGGAAGTGAGACTCCAACTCAAAAAAAAAGAAAAGAAAAGAAAACAACACATAAATATGAAAAAGTGGAAAAGTCTACCAAACACTTATTGTTTCAAAAGGATATACGATGATAATAATAATAATTATTATTATTATTATTTAGAACAAAAGCAAATGAGGATACATAAAAGTTATGGAATGATGCCAAAACTATGCTCAAAGGCAAATGAATAGACTTATGTGATTCCATTATTTTAAAAAAGGAATAAATAAAAACAAAATCAAGAAGTTTTATTTTTAAAAAATCTAAGAATAACAGAAAGAAGCAGATCTAAGAGAATTCTTTTCAGAAATTGTGTTAAAGGGTGAAAAGAAAAATTAAGTTTACAATAGCAAAGGAAGTATAGCTACACATGTGCTGAATAATTTTAAAATCATAATAGAACAGCATGCACTCTACTAAGTAACAAATTTGGAAATCTTTATGAAAAGAATAGCTTTCTGCAAAGTTATGAATACCCCCAAAATTACCAAGTAAAATGTGTTGAGCATATTCTACCGATAATCTAGGAAGACATTGAAAGTGTTATAAGAGATTTAACTACAAAGAAAAATCATCTGTATAAAATACCAGGAAGTAGATCATCTCAATGATAAAAGAAATTTTCCAGAGGTTTTAGAAGAAGGGAAGCTTCTCAGTTTATATCACAATGACAACATTGAGGAGGCAACAGTTGAGGAAGACAATATGCTGCACTGGGTTTTGTATTCTGGCTGCTGAGTCTTGCTATGGGGCTAAGTCCCGGCAGGAAACACTCATAAGTGACACCTTTGAGTCAATGAGAGGGCGGAGTCACTGGGGTCAGCTGAAAAGAGTGTGACCCTCCCTAGAGCAGTCATGTCTGCACCAGAGGAGGAGCCGGGGAGGAAGTATCCAGCCTCGCCTGCTGCCCTCCATGCTGGACTCAAGTGCAGTTCACCACCAAACTCCACCGAAGCCAGAGGGCAAAGAGACCTGATGGTACATGCAGCCCATGAATCAGTTTCAGGGGAAGGGCAGGGAGAGAAGGTGGAAAAGGAGTCTGGAGAAGACCTGGTCAACTCTCCCCAAATGGGACTCTGTTTGTAGGACTGGAAAGACTAGTCTCAACCTGGGTTCATCACTCTCAAGG
This sequence comes from Carlito syrichta, assembly GCF_000164805.1. Classification (NCBI taxonomy): domain Eukaryota; kingdom Metazoa; phylum Chordata; class Mammalia; order Primates; family Tarsiidae; genus Carlito; species Carlito syrichta. The sequence goes on along the minus strand of NW_007252180.1, from coordinate 97,810 downwards.
AAAGAATTTAGGAATCCAGCCTAGGTAGGCTTTCTGTTTCCATTCCTAGTGTCATTTATGATACATACTGGTAAAAATAAATGTGATAAATAAATGTTATTGGTCTTAAATATAAAGGCCCTTATTATAACGTCAGGAACAAACAGAAAATACAAAAAGTGATTTTTTTTTTTTTTGGGTTGGAGTCTCACTCTGTCACCAAGACTGGA
>NW_007252180.1:63917-97439 GCF_000164805.1 Carlito syrichta | reverse complement strand
CAGCCTTCCAAGTAGCTGAAACTACAGGCGCGCGCTACCACACCTGGCTCATTTTTTTTTTTTTTTTGTAGAGATGGGGTCTCGCAAAGTTGCACGGAAGGGTCTCGCACCCACGGGCTCAGGCAATCCACTCGCCTCGGCCTCCCAAAGCGCGGGGATTAAAGGCCGAGCCACGGAGCCCAGCCCAAACGAAATTCTTACAGACTAAAACAGCACATTCCCTTTGTTACAGAAGGTACTAAAGGTGGAAGGTACTAAAGGTACTATCAGGCACAAGAAGCATAAAGACATGACTCCTGCCCTCAGTGTGCACCAAGTGCTGGGCATGGTTACCAGATCTTCTCTCATGCTCACTTTTTTGATCCTGCAAGGACATTGGAAGGACCTTCATGGTGACTTAGCTGTTTCCCCATGACATGGACATGGGCATGAAAGCTGACAGCTTAATGTTTGTGTTTCTGGAATCTTTCTAACTAAAGACTATGATTCTAGAACAGTCTTTCTCTTTTGGGGAAAAAATGAACTTTTCAAACTAAACCCTCGGGAAAGATTCTTTTCATTTTTTTAAAATGTGAAAAATAGGGCAATGGCTCAGGAACCAGACAACACAGCTTTCTGTGGTTTGTCTTTGGACTAATTTTTTAACTACCTGACATCTCAGCTTCCTCGCTTGCAAAAATGGGTATGACATTAGTAATTATCACATAGTTTGCAGTGAGGAGGGGAAAAGATGACATAAAATAGAATACTGAGCTCAGTATAGGTTGCTATGCGTTGCAAAAGGAAAGACAAAGACTTTCAAAATTTACCTCTGCTTTCATACTAAATTGAATATAGCTTTTTACTGAGGAAGGAGAATTCTTGACTCCCTTGCATTCAGCCAGGCCTCTGAAGATGCAGAATTTTTCCAAGGGTCTCATGGAAATAATGGAGGATGCTTGGGTATGTCTCTCAATGAAAATGGCACCTAATTGGAAAGTTACTTCAACATATTTTTCTCTCATGGGCTAGGATGCAGTAGAGAAAGGAAACACCAATGTCTTTCTTAAAGACATCCTAACTTTCTGAAACTTCTTCTTTTTTTTTATAGCAGGATTTATTGAGCGGACAGAAAAGCTCCCACAGTGGGAAGGGACCTGAGGGGGTTGCCCACTTTCTGAAACTTCTACCCCAGAGAGATGGTGGGTGCTTTGTTACATTAAGCAAACAAACACTAATCTTAGTGGATGTAGGCTGTAATCTCGAAGCAAGGAAAAGACAGACCAAAACCGCTTTTACCTGGCTAGGCTTGAAGCTTCAGGATGCCGTGGGTAGCTTTTGGGGAGGTTTGCGAGTTCCTGGGCCATCACATACTGGGTATAATCATCCTGCCATGTAAAACCTGTGGAGAAAAGTTGCAAAAACTGTATTATCAATTTGAGAGTTTAACCAAAGCTTTTGCTTCAGTCTCATACGTAATTGCATTTTAGCATCAAGTCAACGGGGCCATCGGCAAACCAAGGCTCCCTCTCACTGTGGGTTATTAATAAGATCTTCTCCTCAGAGAAATGCCAGCTTTCTGAAATTTCTATACCAGAAAGATCATTGGTACTCTGCTACATTTAAAAAATTATAGTCTTAATGAGTGCTGGCTATCGCTGGGTAGCAAGGAGCCTTACGCCAAATATGAGTGGAGATTAGTTAGTAGACAGATTTTTGTTCAGTGTGAAAAATGAAAACTTTTCCACACGGAAAGGTTTGGGTCACGGCAAAGGCAGTCCTCATCCACAATGTGCGCATGGTTACCCACCATTCACTCACTTTTCTGCCTACCCGCTGCCGTATCTTGGGCGGTTGGTTCTTTCTAACCCCATCTAGCTTAGGAGCCAAGCATTTGGAATGGAATGAGGGGCATTGTAACTGTGAAAGCAATTATCATGGGGCTTAATGTACTGTATCTGGGAGCCAATTACATTATATTTATACTCAAATGTTATGACAAAGAGCTTTATAACAAGGGTGAAGTGGTTATGGAGGCAAAATTCATGTGATTATGCATTAATTATATGCACTGTGGATCACATGATAATTATGCTCAGAATTACCAAATAACTCCCAAGAATAATTATTATGCAATTTGTACATTTTAGATCTTATGGTAACACTTTAGCACTTAGAACTACCCCATGCAATTATCCATAATTATCTAATCACTAAATATCATGTAATTACAGAGATATATTTTTATGCCCTGTACAAAAACACATTACCAAAATCTTGAAATCAGGATGGCTCTGTGCCTGTGTGTGTGTGTGTGTGTGTGTGTGTGTGTGGTATAAGGAAGTCCATAACTTTCTGGGATCCACATATTCTGGATGGAATTAAAAGAAGAGCTCAGTAGATATAAGCTTCCTTCATAAACACACTTAAATATTCTTTTCAGATGCAAACCTACATTTTAAAAATATTTCAGATGGCCAGATTCAAGCAGTTGGTAGATTCTTAAATCTCAAAAGGTTGAATGGCATTTTCAGCCATTGAGTGGCAAAGTGAAAATGACGGAAAAGTCACCAGTAGGATGGCTTCAACTTGCTCTACAAAGCTCTGTTTGGAATATAACACTTAGATAATAAGTAACTGCAGAGAGAACTGGCCCCATAGCCCCATTGCCAAACTTAGGAGTAAATGTACTTAACAACAAGCAAGCCTATCCCACTTGCCAAAGCAACTTAAAACGCCTTCTATGAAATGTGTGCCAGCCAGGCTCGGTGGCTCAGCCTGTAATCCCGTGCCTTTGGGAGGCTGAGGTGAGTGGATTGCCTGAGCCCGCGGGTTCGAGGCCCGCCTGGGCAGGCGAGACCTCATCTCTACAGTAAATCAAAAAATTAGCCAGGCGTGGTAGCGCGTGCCTGTAATTCCGGCTACTCGGAAGGGCTGAGGTGGAAGGATCACCGGAGCCCAGCAGGTCGAGGCTGCGGTGGCCGGGAGCGGCCACTGTACTCCAGTCTGGGCGACAGAGTGAGACTCCAACTCAAAAAAAAAAAAGAAATGTGTGCTTATGTGGCTATTATCTCCATTCCCTGGGGTGTTCTCAATTGAAAGCAAGTTTGAAATGTTAATATAATATCTGGTATTGTGGATTTAGAAAAAAGCATATTTTAACCATATCCCTCCAAAAATGGATGGGTTTAATATTAATATGCATCCGGTAACAGAAAATCAAGGGCACAAAAGGAACTTATTTTTTAAATTGTTTTTAAAATTTAAATTACAAGTTAAATAACTTTTTTAATCTAAAGAGAATAAAAGTCAAAGCTATGTCAACTCTGGGATCTGTGATAATGGCTCAGTTCTTTTTATAATAATAGTTGACCAACTAATAGGTATCATCTGTACTGGGCAGTCTGAGGAGGCCCCTGTACTCCTCAGCCCAGATTTTTAAGCTTTCCTGGATGCAGAAAGGAACTGTATTCTTGGATACAAAAAAACAAAGATATGCATGGATCTGGGGGTTTAAACAGCTCTATGAACTTCTCTCCAAGGTACGATCTGGAGGAAAGAAAACACAGGGAAGAGACAAGTCTAGCCAACATAGTAGACCTTGTCTCTACAAAAAATAAAAAAATTAGCCAAGTGTAGTAGCGTGTCTGTATTTCCAGCTGTCCGAGAGGATCAGGTGGGAGGATCACCTGAGCCCAGGAGTTTGAGGCTACAGCGAGCTGTGATCATGCCACCACACTCCAGCTTTTGGCAACAGAGTAAGACCCTGACTTTAGATAAATAATGTTTCAATGAGCAATTATGAACACACTTGAAACAAATGAAAAAACAGAAAGTCTTGTTAAATAGAGGGATGATATAAACAAAAACCAAATGGAAATATTATAACTGAAAAATATAATAACAAAAATAAACATCTCAGTGGATGTACATAAAAGAAGGCAGAAGAAACAGAAGAAAGAATCAGTGAACTGGAGGTAGAACAATAGGAATTACCTAATCTCAACAACAGAGAAAATGGTGAAAAGAAAAAAATTTTTAAAAGGACAAAGCCTCAGGGACTGTGCGGCTATAACTAAAGATCGAAAATTTATGCTATTAGAGTCTCAAAAGGAGAGGAGAAAGAAGACAGGTGTGCAAAGGTACTAGAAAAATAATGGCTGAAAAGTCTCAATTTTGGTAAGAGAATTAAACCTAAAAATTCAAGAAGCTTAGCATACCCCAAACAGAGTAAATCTAAATCTCCTCCAAGACACATAATAATCAAGTTTCTGAAAACCTATAAAGAAAAAACCTTGACAGCACCATATCTACAAGGGAAACATAATTTAAATGACAGAGGATTTCTCATCAGAAAGCACAGAGACCACAAAGGAACAGCACATTTTTCAAGTACTGAAAGAAAAGAACTGTCAACCCAGAATCCCACAGTCTGTCAATCCAGCTACCCAGTGAAAATGTCCTTCAGGAATGAAGGGAAATCAAGATATTATGATATAAAGGAAAAACGTGGGCATTTTTAACCAGAAGACCAACTCTTTAAAAAAAAATACCAAATGACTTTTTCTAAATAGAAAGGAAATAAAAGAAGAAACCATTGAGCAAGAGGAAGGAAGAAAGAACACAACAAGCAACAACACAGGTAAATACAAGCATTCCTTCTCTTGAATTTTACATTTGACAGTTGAATCAAACTTCATGACACTGTCTGATGTCCTTCTAAAAGTATGTAGAGGAAATATTTAAACATATATTACAAATGAGGAGGTAAGTAAAGTGTCATAAAGAAAGGTTGTTTCCATATTTCACTCAAACTGGTAAAATTCTGATACTCGCAGACTGTGATAAGTTATGAATGTGCATATATTGTATCTAGAACAACCACTGAAAGAAAACTATCAAAGAGACAGACTTTCAGAAACACTATAGATAAATAAAAATAGATTTCCAAAGATGTTAAAGTAAGCCAAGGAAGGAAGGAAAAAAGCAAAAATAAAAACATAGAACAGGCATAAAACAAAAAATAAAATGAGATATTTAAGCCCTAACATATAAACAATTGTATTACATGTAAATGGGCTAAATACACCAGTGAAAACATAGACACTGGCTGAGTGGGTTTTAAAAAAGATTCAACTATATGCTGTCTACATGAAACTCACTTCAAATATAATAATATAGGAAGGTTGAAAATAAAAATATGGAAAAAAGTATATCATGCAAGCATTAATCAAGGAACAGCAGAAATGGCTATATTAATATCAGATAAATTACTATTCAGAGTAAGAAAAACTACCACAGAGAGAGAAGAAAATTACAGTGATAAAAATATCAATTAACCAAGAAGAAACAAAAATCCTAAATATGTGTATGCATGCACCAAACAAAAGAGCTACAAAATATGTGACACAGAAATTGACAGAACGAAAAGAGAAATGAACAAATGCGTAATTATTAATTGTTGAGAATTTCACCATCACTTTCTTAACTACTGACAGTAGAACTAAATAGAAAACCATAAAGATAGAGAAGAACTCATTAATACCATCACCAACAGGATTTAGAAAACATTTACAGAATACTCTACCCAACTACAGTGGAATGCACATTCCTTTCAATTGCCCATGATGAACCTAATCCTGAGCCATAAAACAAACCCGAGTAAAATTAAAATAATTAAAATCATTCAGAGTGTGTTCTGTAACCACAATGCATTCAAGTTAGAATCAATAACAGAAAGATAATGGGAAAAATATCCAAACACTTGGACATTAAACAACACATTTTGAAACAATCCATAAGTCAAAAAGAATCCAAAAGAATATAAACTCAACAAAAATGAGTATATGTTAAAATGTATGGCATACAGTTAAAATATGCTATGAGCAAAGTTTTTAGCACCTAAATGATGACACAGAAAAAGGAAATGTCTCAAATTAATAATGTAAATTCTCACACCAAGAATCTATTTTTAAGAGAAAGAAGAAAGCAAAATCAACCCAAAGCAAGTAGAGGAAAGAAAATCATTAGGATAAGAAAATAAAACAATGAAATATAAGTCAGAAAAAAAGAAAAATTAATGGCAATGAGAAATGGTTCCTTGAAAAGATAAGTAAAATTGAAAAACATCCAGGAAGATGGGCAAAGAAAACAAGAGAGAAGCCACAAATTGCCCATATAAGAAGTGAAACGGGATATCACTACAGACTCTGCAAACATCAAAAGGACAATAAGGGAACAACTCTACACACATAAACCTGACAACATAGATGAAATTAGCCAATTCCTTGAAAAACACAAATTACCCTAATCCATCCAATATGAAACAGATCATTTGAATAGTCTTATAACTATTAAGAAATTTGAATTAATAATTAAAAATCCACCTGGAAAGACAGAACCAGGCACAGGTGGTTTAAATGTTCTACCAAACATTTAAAGAAGAATTAACGAGGGATTGGAAATCACTGAGCACTGCTGGGGTGAGAGGGATGGGGGCACGTAACAACACAAAGGGTACTTGGTTCCATACCAGGAGGACTGAGGGACAGTTGAAGGCCCAAACTTCACCTTCATGCAGCATACTTGTGTACTTAATCCTTACTTGCACCCCACAGCTCTATAATAAAATAATTTTTAAAAAAAGATAAGAAATAAGGCTATACAGAGGATTATAGCTATGTGGATAGGGTTAGGGTAAAAAATAAATAAACATATGAAGAATGGAGCTGGTGTGAGGGATGACTTAACTTGGTTCAAGATTCATATCATCATATGTTTAGCAAAGACTTGTAAGTACTAGGCATGTGCCAGGTTCTGGATAGTATAAACACAAGACATGTGTTCCAATAAAGAGTTTTCTGTGCTTTCAAAAAAAATAAAGAAAGAATAATTAACATAAATTTTATACAATCTCTTTCAGATAATAAAAGAGAAGGACACAGTTCCTAATTTATTTTATGTATCTAATATTAACCCAATACTAAAACCAGACAAAGACAGAAAAAGAAAAACCTAGAGACCAACATCCCTCACAAATGTAGACACAAAAATTGTTTTAAAAATATTAGCCAAAAGAATCCAGCAACATATAAAAAGAATTACACATCACATGGTTAATTGTAGGAATGAAAGAATGGCTCACTATTCCAAAATAAATCACTATAACCCACCATATTAATAGGCTAAAGAAGAAAAATTCACATTATCGTAGCAATTGATGCAGAAAAAGCACTTGAAAAAATTCAACATCTATTCATGATGAAAACTTTCAGAAAAATAAAAAATCAAAGGGAACTATATCAAGCTGACAGTAAACATCTACAAAAACCCTACAGTTAACACTACACTAATGATCAGAAACAAAGCAAGGATGTTAAATCTTGCCCCTCTTATTCAGCATAAACCTAAAAGTCCTAGCCAGTGCAATAGAGCAAGATAATAAAATGGAACATGCAGATCAGAAGGGAAGAAATTAAACTGTACCTATTTCCATATGACATGATTGTCTACATGGCAAATCCCAAGGCTTCTAGCAAGAACTCCTAGAATGAATAAGTTATTTTGCTATATACTAGCAATGAACACATGGACACTGAAATTAAAAATAAAATAAAATACTATTTGAAACCACTCAAAAAATAGGTGTAAATTTAACAAAGTATGTACAAGACTTGTATGTGGAAACTTACACAATGGTGGTACAAGAAACCAAAGATCTAAATAAATGATATGCATACAACGTTCATGGATAAGAAGTCTCAACATAATAATGATGTAAATTTGCTCCATATTGATGTTTATATATTTATATAGTTAACATATAACATATGATTAACATGACTCCTATCAAAACCCAAGCAAGATTCTTTGTATATTTAGACAAACAGTTTATATAGAACTGCAAAGAAAACAGAGTAGCTAAAATAATTTTGGAAAAGAAAAATAAAATGAGAGGAATCATTGTACATAATTTCAAAGCTTATTATATAGGTACAGTAATCAAGACTGTATAGTATTGGTGGAGTGATAGACACATCAGTAAAACAGAATAGAAAACCCAGAAATAGGCCCACACAAATATGTCCAAGTGATTTTTGATGAAAGTGCATAAACAACTCAATGGTGGGGAAAAAAATGCCTTTTTAACATATGGCACTAGAGTGATTGAACATCCATAGGTAAGAACTGGAATCTTGACTTCAATTGCCTGTTCACACAAAAAGTCAGTCATAGACAAAACAAAATTCAAAAACTAAAAACTAAAAAATACAAATACAAAACTATAAAACCTTTAGAAAAAAAAAATCTTTGGAACCCCGGCAAAAAGTTTTTAGACGTCACACCAAATATCTTTCATGAAAAGAAAACTTGATAAGTTGGCCCTCATAAAAACTGAAAACTTTTGTTCTGTGAAAATCCCTGTTAAAGGGGTAAAAAAACAGCATAGAGTGGGAGAAAATATTTGCAAACCACTTATCTGACAAAAGACTGAAATATGGAATATATACAGAACTCTCAAAACTAAACATTAAAAATTCAGTTAGAAAATGGGCATGAAACATGAAAAGACATTTCACTAAAGAAGATCTACAGATGGCAAATAAGCACATGAAAAGATGCTCAACATCATTAGCCATCAGGGAAATGTAAATTAAACCCACAATGAGAAAACACTATACACCCATCAGAAAGGCAAAAATAAAATTAAAAAATAGTGACAACAACAAATTCTGGCAAGGATTCACAAACTGTATCACTATTAAACTTTTTGCTGTGAGTGTAAAATGGTACAGCCACTCTGAAAAGTGGTTTGACAGTTCTTTAAAAAACTAAACATAAGTCAGGCATGGTGGCTCAGCCTGTAATCCTAGCATTTTGGAAGGCCAAGGTGAGTGAATTGCCTGAGTTCAGGGGTTTGAAACCAGCCCGGGCAACTTGGTGAGATCGCATTTCTACAATAAATCAAAAAATTAGCCGGGAGTGGTGGTGCATGCCTGTTGTTTTGGCTACTAGGAAGGCTGAGGTGGAAGGATCACCTGAGCCCAGCAGGTCGAGGCTGTGGTGGCTGGGAGTGTGCCACTGCACTCCAGCCTGGGTGACAGAGTGAGACTCCAAATCACAAATATATATGTATTTTTTATGTTTATATATATGTTTAGGTTTTTTGAGTTGGAGTCTCACTCAAAAATATATGTGTTTTATATACACATATATGTTTTTATATTATATATTTATATGTGTGTGTGTGTGTTTAGTTTTTTTTTGTTTGTTTTTTTTTTGAGTTGGAATCTCACTCTGTCACCCAGGCTGGAGTGCAGTGGCATGTTCATGGCCACCCCAGCCTAGACCTACTGGGCTCAGGTGATCCTTCCACCTCAGCCTTCCAAGTAACCGGAACAACAGACACATGCCACCATGCCCAGCTAATTTTTCTGTTTATTGTAGAGACAACGTCTCACCAAGTTGCCCGGACTGGTCTCAAACCCACGGGTTCAGGCAATCCACTCACTTAGGCCTCCCAAAGTGCTAGGATTATAGGCATGAGCCACTGCACCCGGCCTAAACATATATTTATCATGCGACCCAACAATTGAATCCTTAACCACTTATCCCAAAGAAATGAAAACTTATGATTACACAAAATATGTATGTGGATATATACTACAGTTTTATTTATAATAACCCCAAACTGGAAACAAGAGATGTCCTTCAGTGAGTGAATAATTTAATCATGGTACATTAGCACCGTGGAGCACTAGTCAGCAATAAAAAGGAAATAACTATCAGTACGCACCCCAGACTGGATGGATCTCCACAGAATTGTGCTGAGTGGAAAAAAAGCCAATCTAAGAAAGTTATAAACACTGTGTTATTTTATGTATACAATACCTTCATAACCTCCAAGGCACATGCAGTGTAAAGATAGCCACTAGAGTGGAACACAGATAGGTGTTAGGAATTAGCTATGATTCAAGTTGTAGTGCGATAGCTATATAATAAAGTTAAAGCAAACTGCTAAAGAAATAGAGAAATGAAGAGATGAAGTTGAGTTGGAGAATAAAGAAAGTTTCATAGAAAAATATGGTATTTGAACTAAGGTTGGAAAGATAAATAGAATTCTAACATATAAGGATGGGTTAGGGGAAGAACTCTAAGATCGTGGAAGAGTGAGAGAAGGTGACAGAGGGCTGTGACATTGTGTGGGGTGACATGCAGTGGGGTGCGTGGGAGGAGTGCAGGAGTGAGGGAGGGGTGGGGGACGGTGTACAGTCACGGGAGGGCTTGAATGCCATGCAGGAAGTGCTGACATTTCTGTATACAATGGGGAGCAACGAAAGCTTTCTGCATATGACAGAAATAGTATCCAACTGTGCCTTAGAAAGATGAAAAATAACATTATGAAAATAATTTAAAAATAAAAATACTTTTGATGTACTGAGCCTTAACTATGAGCAAGGCACTATTTTCAGTTTTGCCTATTAATCCTCATTATTTTCAAATAATAAATTGAAGGTAGCAGAAAGAAGGGAAAACATTTGAAGAGAGTTGTAAAAATAGTTCATTAGGGAGACGGTAAGGTTGCAAACTCTAAGGTTGCAAGCTAGTGTCAATACTTTGAGAAGCAGAACTGATAAAAATTAATAGTCAGTTATATGCAGGAATAAAAAAGAACAAGGCCTCAAAGTGAACTGGAAGGCATATTGGCTGGGCTGCTGGGAAAAGTGAGAAATCCTGAAGGCGGGAGACCAGGAACATACCACCTTTGTGGGTGTAGACTGTGCCTCTTTCTTCAATAGGCTAAATCTTGGGGTGGATGGGAGGGAGGCAGATGGAGGACACAAGGGACAGGCTCCTGAGGGTGACAGCAGAGGCAAGGGTGACGAGCTTGTGGGCCATGCCTCCAGGAAATAGGTCAGTAAGGAGACCAAGGGCCAAGTAGGGGAACCAAAGTGCACATTGCATCTGAGGAGCTGAGACAGCGGCCAACTACCTGCTGGTGGTAGCTAAGAGTACGTGATGCATCTCACCATGAGACCCAGGAAGACATGCAGACGTCTCACAAAGCATCCCCTGCCCTTGTCACGTGTGAGTCCCTCTACATATTCTCTTCTGGTCCACTTTTTAACATTTCTTGTTGCAACACCCTAAAACTCTTTAATGAACATTAATAGATCATGGCCTTGCTTTCAAACCAGGCAAAGTGGGGACCAAAGGGAGGCCCAAGTTTTACCTGTACAATGTCCACTTCTATAACTAATCCTGAATTGTACCCCACACCTTTAAAATAAAATATATATTAAGAAACACAGACCATTGCTTGCGGTTTCAACAACACCGTAGCCAGGTGACAGTTCATTTGGAGGAATGTAACCAGGCTGAGGAACAGAGACGCAGAAAGTCGGGTGTCAAGTTGAAGACAACTGACCACCAAACTGAGCTACAGCGGCACTAGTTCCAGGAGTGGACCCTGGGGTCACGAGACAAAAGCAGCCTTCGGAGATGCTCATCAGAGAACGTGCTGTGCACAGACAAAAGAGAGGCAGGGAGGTCAGCTGGGAGGAAAATGATGAGAGAATGGAAATCTGTCCAAGTAAAGAGGGCGGGGTGGGTCCTCCCTTACTGTGGGGAGAAGAACAAGAGGAACGAAGTACTGAGCAAAGGAGCAAAGCTGAAAATAAGGAAAGACAGCCCAAGGTCATGAGCCGAGAGGGCTGGGAGAGGACAGCTATCTTCAAGAGTGAGGGAGAAGAGTTATTTTTTCCAAATTTGATAACACTGAGAGATAAATGAGAGTGATACGAATCAGAAATGAAATCTCTTCACTTGTTATTTTGCCCAGGGGAAGGCTGCAAATGCGAGGCTGGTTTCAAAATGTGAACACAGTCGTGGTTGAAACATGACTGAAAAAGAGTCTGAGAAGCAGGGAGGGAAGACCTCAGTTCATGCGCAAAAGGCGTCAGGGAGACAGGCAGTCGACACACTGCAGGGTCTAGGCTCTTTGAGGGGAATGCATGACAATATTAAAAAAAAAAAAATAGACCAGGCGCACACCTCGTAATCCTATTACCTGAGTCCAGGGATTTCAGACCAGCCTAGGCAACTTGGCAAGATCTCTACAATAAATAAAAAATTAGCCAGGCATGGTGGCATGTGCCTGTGATTCCAGTTACTTGGAAGGCTGAGATGGAAGGAAAACCTAAGCCCAGCAGGTCAAGGGTGCAGTGACTGTGAACACACCACTGCACTCCAGCCTGGGTGACAGAGTAAGACTCTGACTTAAAAAAAAAAAATAGAGTGATACTTGTCAGCAGTGAGCTCTTAAATGCTCTTTAGGGAAGATGAAGAAGCAACGTCTTCTCACATAATCAAGGCAGGACCTGGTGAACAACAGGGTGATCCCAAGCAGGAAGACAACAGACTTTGTAAACTGGGAGACAATGTTTTCTCAAAAAAGATGATATGAAGTAAGTTAAAGGAATCAAATGGGCTCTCTTTTATAATTAGAAAAGATAGAGTCACAGTTTCATTCCTGAAGTTGATCAGTGCCAGAAACCAGTTTCCTTTTTGTATATTCATACTTCATTGTTGCATTAACAATGTGATAATCAATGTATTTGTTGACTTGGATATAAGTAACTTAGCTACTTCACCTGGCACCAAATAACTTTATGCCATTTTCTTACACATCTACCTTCAAAGAGAAAATGTTCATCAATATTGAGAGTATACAGGGATTGCCCTATGAGGTTATTGAAGGAAAATCCCAAAAAAGAATTTTAAATCTTCTGGGCGACAGCAGATATCTTTCCAAGGTGAATTCTTGGAAAATATTTTATACTGATATGTTTTGCATTCCAGTTTACTGGCTTTAACATTTCCAGTGTAGGAGAATTCCACTTACAAAACAATGGTGTGGAAGCAAGCTGGTTTCACTCTCCTCCACAGAAAACAAACAACAAACATACAGCACCAAGATTACCACCAGCAATATCTGAGAGCTCGATTATGAGGATGAGATGTCATCTAGGGCCACAGAGAAGTGAAAAATTCCAAGCAGATGTTAAGAGAATCAGACTTCCATGTCTATGATGCCTCTCCCCAGTCAATGTGCCCAGCACCAAGAGTCTGGAAAAATTTCCCCTGACTCATGGTTTCCACCCCGGAACAAGTGAGATTGAAGTGGACAATCAGTTTCCCCCCCCATACTGGGTTCCCTGGCGGGAGACTTGTCCCTGCCTCAGCCCATGGGAAACATCGTGAAAGCCTAAAGGGAGAGATATTGCTGAAGACAGCCAGAGACAACGGTGAGGCACAACTAGCAAGCCCATCCCTGGAAATTCTGCTCGGCAACTCAACCAAAAGAGACAGCAAGTCAGAGAGGCTATTGAACAGCACCATGCTGAAGGAGGTATGTTCCAGAGGTTTCCGGGACAGAAACCCCTAGCCAGCCTTCCTACACTGCTGGAATAGCCCCTTGGGGACCTCCACCATTTCACAGCAGGAAGCACGCCAACTGTTTACTAGAGCCAAGGCAAACTTGGGCTTAAGGCACCATCTAGTGGCCCAAAAGGAGGCAACGGCTTAGGTGGGGGTGGGGGTGGTGGTGGCGGGAATTCAACAAGGACATTAAAAGACTTCTAAGCAAACACAGCACCAATAAAAACCAAAACAAACCAGGCAAAGAACACTGAAGTAAATAACTAATCCCTCAGTGAAAATATATACACATGCACAAGACACAGTGGCAAACAGGAAACCATGACCTTCCCAAATGGACAAAGTAGGGAACCAGTAACTGGCCCCAGTGAGACAGCAATATGTGAGGTCTCTGACCAAGAATTCCAAATAGCAGTTTTAAGGAAACTCAGTGATCTCCAACATAAATTTCTGAATTGCTTTTTCTGTATGATCATAGAAATTTAACAAAGGGATTGGAAAAAAAATTTTTTTTAAGTTAAACATAAATCTTGGGACTGAGAAATACATTTGCTAAAGTAAAAAAGTATTAGAGGCTCTCAACAGCAGAATGGTCAAACAGATAAAAGAATCAGTGAACTCAAAGACAGGCTATTTGAAAAAACACAGTTGGAGGAGAAAAAAGAAAAAAAAAGTTTGAAAAGAAATGAAGATCACCCCTGCAAAATAGAAAATATTACCTCAAAAGACCAAATCTGAGAATTATTGGTGTTCAAGAGGAAGCCAAGCAAGAGCAAGGGGTAGAAAGCTTATTCAAAGAAATAATAACAGAAGACTTCCCAAAACTTGAGAAAGATATAAATATTCAGGTACAGGAAAGGCAGGGGACACAGACAGATTCAGCCCAAATAAGACTGCCCCAAGGCTTATAACAGTAAAACTCTCAAAGGTCAAGGACAAAGAGAGGCTCCTAAAAGCAACAAGAGAAAAGAAGCAAATAACACATAAAGGAGCTCCAATTCTTCTGGCAATAGACTTCTCAATGCAGACCATATAAACCAGGAGGGAATGGGATGACATTTTCAAAGTGTTCAAAGAAAAAAACTGCCATGCAAGAATACTGCATTCAGCAAAGCAATCCTTTAAATATGAAGGATAGTCTTTCTCAGACTAACAAAAGCTGTGAGAATTCATCACCAGACATGTCTTACAAGAAATGCTTAAGGGGGTTCTTCAATCTGAAGGAAAAAAAATCCAATGTGTAAAAAGAAAACATTTGAAGGTATAAAACTCACAGATAAAATAAGTATACAGACAAACTCAGAATACACCAATACGGTAATTGTAGTGTATAATTCACTCATATCTCTACTATGAAGACTAAAGGACAAATCCATCAAAAGTAATAACTACAGCAACTTGTTAAGAGATAGAAATTACAAAAATATGCAAATAGAGACAACAAAAATTTAAAATGTAAGGGGAATGGAGTTAAAGTGTAGAGGTTTATTCTTAGTTTTTTCTTTGTTTCTAATTGCTTCTTTGTGATCTAAGATAAGTTGTCATCTCTTAAAAAAAGTTATAAGATATTTTTTGTAAGCCTCATGGTAACCACAGTACAGAAAGCTATCACATATTCACTAAAACTAAAAAGTGACAAAAACATATTGCAAGAGAAAATCACTTAGCCACAAAGGAAGACAGGAATAAAGGAAGGAAGGAAGAAAGGAGTTATACAACAACCAGAAAACAAGCAACAAGATAGCTTGTCCTTACTTTTCAATAATAACACTGAATGCAAATGAATTCAATTCTCCAATTCAAGGACATAGAATGACTTGAATGGATACAGAAACAAGATACAGCTATATGCTGCTACAAGAAATCCACCTCACACATAGATCAAAAGTGAAGGGATGGGAAAAATGTTCCATGAAAGTTGAAACCTAAAAAGAATAGAAGTCACTCTACTTACATCACATAAAGTAGACTACAAATCCAAGACTGTAAAAAGGTGACAAAGGCCAGGCTCGGTGGCTCAGCCTGTAATCCCGCATCTTTGGGAGGCTGAGGTGAGTGGATTGCCTGAGCCCGCGGGTTCAAGACCCGCCTGGGTTGGACCCGCCCGGGCAGCAAGACCTCATCTCTACAATAAAGCAAAAAAATCAGCCGGGCGTGGTAGCGCATGCCTGTAATTCCGGCTACTGGGAAGGCTGAGGCGGAAGGATCGCCGGAGCCCAGCAGGTCGAGGCTGCGGTGGCCGGGAGCGGCCACTGCACTCCAGTCTGGGCAACCAAGTGAGACTCCAACTCAAAAAAAAAAAAAGTGACAAAGAAGGTCACTAGGGAATGACACAGGGATCAACTCAGCAAGAGGATATAACAATTATAATATCTATGCACCCTACAAGGAAGCACCCAAGTATATAAATAGATCATTAATAGATTCAATGGGACAGACAGACTGCAATGTAATAATAGGAGGGGACCTCAACATCCCATTCTCAGTAATGGACAGATTATCCAGACAGAAAATCAACAAATTTTGGAGCAAAATTGCAACTAGACCAAATAAGCCTGATTGACATTTATAGAACATTTCACCCAACTGCTGCAAAATGTATGTTCGTTTTATCAGTACATAGAAATTTCTCTAGAATATACTATATCTTAGGTCAAAAAATATGTCTCAACAAATTAAAACAAACTAGAAATCATATCAGGTATATTTTCTGACAACAATATAATAAAACTTAAAACCAATAACAAGAGGAGCTTTGGAAACTATATAAACACATGGAAGTTAAACATCTTCCTGGATCACTAATAGGTCAATGGAGAAATTAAGAAAGAAATTTAAAAGTTCTTAAAACAAATGGAAACACAGCACACTAAACTTTACAGGATATAGCAAAAGCAGTACTTAGAGGGGAGCTTATAGCAATAGACACCTACATAAAAAGGAGAAAGACTTCAAATAAACAATCTAACAGTGCACCTCAAGGAACTAGAAAAGCAAGAACAAACCAACCCCCAAATTAGGACAGAAGTAATAAAGATCAGAGCATAAATAAATAATGTTGAGATAAAAATACAGAAAATCAGTGAAACAAAAACTTGGTTTTTGAAAAGATAAACAAAATCAACAAATCTTTAGCTAGACTATCCAAATAAATAAAATTGGAAATGTAAGGAGACATAACAACTGATACCACTGAATATAAAAAAAATTATTAGAGAGTATTAAGAATAACTATATACCAACAAATTGGAAAAGCTAGAAGAAATGAATAAATTTCTAGACACATGCAACATATCAATCTTGAATCATGAAGAAATAGAAAACCTCAACAAGCCAATAAAAAGTAACAAGATCAAATCCATTAAAAAAGTCTTCATCAAAGAAAAGTCCAGGACCAGATGGCTTCACTACTGAATTCTACCAAACATTGAAGAAAAAACAAAACAAAACAAAAAAACACTAATTCTACTCAAACTCTTCAAAAAATTCCAAGAGGAGGAAATACTTCCAAACTCATTCTACCAGGCCAGCATTACCCTGATACCAAAACTAGACAAAAAAAAAAACCAGCAAAGAAAGAAAACTACAGGCCCAAATCACTGTCGAACAGAGGCCAATATCCTCAGCAGAATACTAGCTAACTGAATGTAACAACACAATAAACAGACATTATATTGAATGGGGTGAAATTGAAAGTCCTTCCTCTAAGATCTGGAACAAGACAAGAATGCCCACTTTTACCACTTTTATTCGACATAATACTGGAAGTCCTAACTAGAGCAGTTGGGCAAGAGCAAGAAATAAAGGATATCCAAACTGGAAAGGAAGAAGCTAAATTATCCTTGTTTGCAGAAAACATGATAGTATGTTTAGAAAACCCTAAGACTCCACCAAAAAATTCTTATAATTTGTCAATTAATTCACTAAAGTTGCAGCAAACAAAATCAACATACAAAAATCAGTATCATTTATATATGCCAACAGTAAACATTCTTGAAAAAAATCAAGAAAGTAATTTCATTTACAATACCTACAAAGAATATAAAATACCTAGGAACTAAATTAATCAAAGAAGTAAAATATATATACGAGTTAAACTATAAAACACTGATGAAAGAACTTAAAGAGGACACAAAACTGGAAAGAGATTTCATGCTCAGGGACCAGGAGAATTAATATTGTTAAAATGTTAATACTACCCAAAGCAATTTACAAATTAAATGCAGTTCCTATCAAAATGCCAATGATACAATCCTAAGATTTATATGAAACCACAAAAGATCCCAAACAGTCAAAGCTATCCTGAGCAAAAAGAACAATGCTAAAGGTTAGTACCTGACTTCAAAATACACCACAAAGCTACAGTAACCAAATCAGTATGGTACTGGCATAAAAACCAATGGAGCAGAATAGAGAATCCAGGTAGAAATCCATACATTTACTGCCAATTCATTGTCAACAAAGCTACCAAGAACATATAATAGGGAAAAGACATTCTCTTCAACAAGTGTTGTTGGGGAAACTGGCTAACAATATACTGACAAGTAAATATACTAGATCTATACCTCTCACCATGCACAGCATCAAATAAAAATTGATTAAAGACTTAATGTAAGACCTCATAACTATGAAACTACTCAAAGAAACCACTGGGAAAACAGGACGTTGGTCTAGGCAAAGATTTTCTGTGTACACCCTCAAAAGCATGAAAACAAAAGCAAAATTAGACAAATGGGATTATATCAAGCTAAAAAGCTTCTGCACAATAAAGGAAATGATCAACAAAGTGAAAAGACAACCCACTGAATGGGAGAAAATACTTGCCAACTACCCATCTGAAAAGTGATTAATAACCAGAATCTATACAGTACTCAGACAACTCAATAGCAAAAAACAAATAATCCGATTTTAAAATGGGCAAATAATCTGAATAGACATTTCTCAAAAGAAGACATAGAAATGGCCAGCATACATCTTAAAATATCCAACATCACTAATCTGCAGCTTAATAAAAGTCAAACCACCATGAGATATCATCTTACATTCAAGTTAAAATGACTTCTTTTTTTTAATCAAAAAGAAAGGGGAAAATGGAGAGGACACAGAGAAAAAGGAATCCTCGTATACTATTGGTGGGCATGTAAATTAGTACAGCCATTATGGAAAACAGAATGGAAGTTGCTCAAAAAACTGAAAATAGACCTACCATATGATCCAGTAATTTCACTGCTGGGTAAATATCCAAAAGAGAGGAAATCAAAATAACGAAGATCTATCTGCTCCCCCGTGTTTATTGCAGCACTATTCACAATAGCCAAATTATGGAATCAACCTAAGTGTTCACTAAAAATAAGTGCATAAGGAAACTGTCATATATACGCACACTGGACTATTATTCATCATAAAAAAGAATAAAATCCTTTGATTTGCAGCAACATGGATGGTGCTAGAGGTCATTATGTTACATGAAATGTGCCAGGCACAGAAAGGCAAATATCACATGTTCTCACCCATATGTGGGAGCTAAAAAAGAGGATCTCATGAAGACATAGAGTAGATCAGTGGTTACCAGAAGCTGAGAATGGTAGAGGGGAGAGAAGGAACGAAGAGAGGTTGATTAATGGGTACAATTATATACTTAGCTAGCAATAAGACCTAGTGTTTGATAGATCAATAGAGTAACTATCATTAATAATCTATTGAACATTTCAAAAATAGCTAGAAGAGATTACTTCAAATATTCTTAGCATAAAGAAAAGATATTTAAGGTGATGAATACCCCAATTACCCTGATTTGAACTTTACAAATTATATGACTATATTAAATTATCACATGCACCTAGAAAACATGCACATCTATTATGTATCAACAAAAGAACTTTCTAGTATGCCTATTTTAGCTATGCTCTGCACTTTTGCAATAAGCAAGAAGCAGAAAAGGGTGACCACATATCCTGAAAATCACCAGCTCAGTACTTGAACAGGAGAAACAAACTGACCATTTATAGATATGTAAATGACACATACATACAGATTACAAACTTATTATTTTACAGAATCTGTACATTCTACCATTCATAAAATAAAACATGAGCCTCCTACTGACTGCAGAAAGGATGTTTATTTGAATATTTTTATCCACCACTATTTGGTTTTAAGATGGCAGGCTGTATAGAAATGAAACATAATATGCTCTCAGTACTCTTTAACAGAACAGCAAATTCAATCAATGTTACAAGCCAATAAAACATGACTTTTATTTTAAAAAGAAAAAGAAGAATTGAACCAGAGCCCTTACTGAGTACAGGCAATTAGGGTAATTAAACTTCGTTTCCATCTGATGTGTGCATGTGCACATGTGTAATGCAACATTTTTACCCACGTGTGGTTGCTTTCCTGCCATGGGTGATACATGCCATTCAATTTGGTTTCAAGGGACTGAAATACGGCTTGTAGCTGACCCATACTTCATTAACTCCATATTTTGGCCAGCTAACTACATGGTTAGAACTTGCTAAATATTCATGAAATAAACCGATAAAGTAGAGAAAACTTGAAACATTAGGCATTCAATGTTTTGATCTGTGAAGATACTACTCCTCCTCTCATGATGGAACTTACACTCTTACAGAGGGGAGCGTAATTAAACAAGAAGATGCCAGATTATGATAAGTGCTATGAAGAAAGAGCACTGGTGGGGGATAAAGAATGACCAGCCATAATGGACATGGGCCATTAGAGAGAGGGGTGAGGGAAGGATGGGCCAGAGGGGTGAGAAAGAGAAAACCCATGAAGAGGGAGGGCAGGCATCTTTGGCAAAAGGAAGTAGCATGGCAGATGCTTTCTGGGAAGTATGTCAGGAACCAGAGAAGGGCACCGTATGACAGGAGGATGGGCATGGAAGAGAGTGACTCCATTTTGATATGACAGGTAGGGAGGTACTCCAGGCCATGGGAGCTGCCATGGGACCCAAGGGAAGAAGGGTAGCAGGGTTGGCACAAGGGGACTCACCCAGCTAAAAGAACACCAGCTGCTGCCTAGAGAATGGATTCTGAGACGCCATAAAAATCTGCTAGGAGGCTCCTGCCATAATCTAGGCTGAAAATGGCGGTGATGGCATGAGACGGAGAAATGTGGGACGATGCGATGGAGACTTAGGAAGTGAAACCATCTTAAGGAGTGGGGAGATGAGAGATCTGTGTCAACTTTTAGGTTTGGGACTGAACAGCAGAGCCACTGATGGTCTCATAGGCTGAAAGCAGAAAGACCAGGAAGAAGAAATTCAAGAATCGCACCATGGCCATGCTGAGTTAGACGAGCTTTGGGTGTAGGAGACAAGACGCCAAGAAGGCTGTCGGCGATCAGCCTCAAATTGGGAGGAAGGACCAGAACTGGAGATACTTATGTTGGGTGGTCTTTAAAGCTCTGGGACAGGATAGTATTAGAGAGGGAAACCATATGGCTATTGACAAAAGGAGAATGCCCAGAGCTGGTCCCCAGGGAAACAACACTTATCGCACAGTGGTGCTGAAAGGGTTAGGTGAGCTGGTGCGGGCACTGACACGGTGCTGGCACAGGGCCAGTAAATTCTAACCATCATCGTCACTGCTGTTCTGTCAATGCTGTCATTGCAAACAGAGCCCACAACAATCCATCAGGGGATGATGGTGAAATTATTGGCCAAATGAAGATGCTGCTGACTTCGTAAGTGATGTCCCTCCCCCCACACAGCAGACTCTGCTTGTCCCCGTTTCAAACGAGCCAAAATTCTCCTCCTCGGCTTTGTCCCTGGTTCTAGGAAGGGCTGTCTGTGTTCCCTCCGGGGCTTGAGGGAGAAACCCCAGGCACACCACCTGTCGATCCATCGATGTTTATTTACCACCCACTCCCAGTCCAATGGATAACACCGTAAGGGCCTGGAGTCCTCAGAAATGTGAGCACGGCTGCCTGAGGCTGGAGGATGCACAAGCTCTGGGGGAACTGCCCTTGAGGTTGCAGGGTGCTCTGCAGGGGGCAGAGGCACATTCGGATCCGGGCCCTGACGTGTACTCGGTGTGAGGTGTTCAACTCCTTGAGGTGTTAACAGTTTGCAGGGAGCTCGCACTTGGAGCAGGTTACACCCAGGCTCTGATAACTGCATCCAGGCCCTACCCTGCAGGACTTCTCCAGGCCCATCTTGAGTTCTGCCCCCACCTCCCCATGCTCAGTCCAGGTCCCCGGGTCCCTTCCAGTTCACACCCAGCCACTGACTCTTGGGTGACCCTGGGTCCCCTCATCCTCTACCCGTCTGTCACTCCCATCTGTCCTGGGGACCGCTGCCCCCAGCTGCTCAAGGCCAACAGCCTACATAGCCAGCCCAGAGTCCATAGCCCACCTCCCACCAGGCCTGTGGTCAGTCTGGGGGTGTGTTTTCTCACTGCCTTTGAATTTTCCTTCCTGGGGCATGGTAGTCACTGCAGGTGGAGAGGAAACATAAGCTGGCAAGGATTTTATTTTACTTTATTCTATTTTATTTTTTGTAGAAAAGAGAGTCTCGCTATGTTGCTCAAGCTGGTCTCAAACTTCTGGCCTCAAACAATCCTCCTACCTAAGCTTCCCAAAGCACTGGGATTACAGACATGAGCCATTATACCTGACCCACCAAGGATTTTAAGGGCAAACCTACTATTGAGTGAAAGTGTGCCCCCTCCCGCCCCACTTCTGGTTACTTTGCACATTGACGCAGCCCATCGTGCTGATGTTGACTTCTTGTCCCTTCATTCCTAAACAACCATGCACAACAATCACTTGTGTGCATGCATAAAAGAAGCCTTTCTTCCTGCTGAGCTCAATGCAGAACCCACAGGAGACCTGGCACCTGGCAGCTGCCATGGCAATGCACCCGTGACACGCATGTCTGCTCTGTTTCACAGGCGCCCGTGCTGGCTGCTCCTGGCACACCTGTGGGACGGTCCTTCTCAGGCAGGGCTGGGGTGATTCCCACTAGCCCCAGCCTCGACCCTCTACTGAGAATGTCTGCCCCATCTTGCCTCTCACAGGGGAGACAGTGGCTAAATGCTGCCCATGGACAATTAGGAAAGGACGTTGTGTGACTGGCCATTAGAAGAGGTCAAAAGGTCTACGGAGGGGAAACTCAGCACCAGGGACACCTTCCCTAGGACTGGGCCTGGAGACAAACCCACCTCACCTGAAAGTTTTCACCCATCAGGGAAGCATTCTCTCTCCCCGTCAACCCTCCATCCCACTCCCACCCCTTGACCAAGAGCTTAAATATAATAAAGTGGAAAATTTGGCACCAAAGCACAGCACGGCAAGACGCAGGCGCAGCAAGAAAGCCAGTGCTAGCCTCCCCTGTCTTGGCTGCTCACTAGAAATGCATTCCTTCGACCCTTGGTTACTGCCCTCTCAATCCAGATGTACTCATGTCTTCTGTGCCACCCCAAAAATCCTGCTTGTTGGAGGCTATCTTATTTAGACTTCATGTCTTCTTAAGCATTGCTCTAAGTCTTTTTTTTTTGGAGTAGGGGTCTTACTCTGTCACCCAGGCTGGAGTGCAGTGGCACAATCATGGCTTAGAGCCTTGAACTCCTGGACTCGGGCGATCCTTCTGCCTCAGCCTCCCAAGTAGTTGAGACTATAGGTATGCACCACCACACCCAGCTAATTTTTTTTCTTTTTTGTAGAGACTAGTTCTTGCTATGTTGCCCAAGCTGGTCTTGAACTCCTGGGCTCAAACAGTTCTCCTGCTTCGGCCTCCCAAAGTGCTGGGATTACAGGCATGAGCCACCACACTTGGTCTCTGTTTTAAGAATAGGTCTTAAAACAGAAACTTCCCCATCCTCATGTTACTAACAAGTGGGCGCCCAGACAGTGCAGATCATGCTAGCAGGTCCAGGCTAAGCTGTAATTTGGGGTTTGCTTCAGGTGGTCACATGGCCAGCAGGATTTGAGGGATTGCAAACCCCATGTGTTGTCACTTATAAGTGGGAGGTAAACACTGGGTACACATGGACATAAAGATGGGAACAACAGACACTTGGGACTCCTAAAGTGGCGGGGAGCAGGGGCAAGGGTTGAAAAACTATCTCTGAGGCACCATGTTCACTATTTGGGTGACAGAAAGCCCAAACCTCACCATCACACAATATATCCATGTAACAAACCTGCACACATATCCTGATTCTTTAAAATAAAAATGTTTTGGCCAGGCACAGTAGCTCACACCTGTAATCCCAGCACTTTGGGAGGCCGAGGTGAGAGGATTGCCTGAGCCCAGGAGTTCGAGACCAGGCTGGGCAACTTGGTGAGACCTCATCTCTACAGTAAATCAAAAAAATTAGCAGGGTATGGTGGTGCGTGCCTGCAGTTCCAACTACTTGGAAGGCTGAGGTGGAAGGATCACCTGAGCCCAGTAAGTTGAGGCCGCGATGGCCGTGAGTGTACCACTGCACTCCAGCCTGGGTGACAATGTGAGACTCCAACTCAAAAACAATAAAAAATAAAATAAATAAATAAAATAAAAATGTTTTAAAGATAGTCTCAAAAAAATTGGGGGGAGGGCAGGGTTCCAGAGACTGATTTAGAATTAAGAGACCAGCCTGGGCCCTGGCATTTCTTGCAACAGGAACTTCTCAAGTTTGGAGCCAAAAGATCCTGCAGAGACAAAACCAAGGACGCTGTGACACCGCAAATGCAAGGGCAGAGGTGAGTGTAGAAGTGTGAAGACCCACAGAGCCCTGGGGGTGGGCAGGCTATGCTGACCACAGGAGAGGGTGCAGGCGCCCATAGCCTCAGAGACCCCGTGGGGGCCGTGGAGGAGACCTGGTGACCAGGCAGGCAGCCCTGTCTAAACTCGGGTCAGCCTGGTGTTTGCTCAGCCAACATGCTACAGACCCCTTTCCCCTGGGGTGGGTGCTACCTCCATGCCCCAAGGACTGAGGGCCTTCTCCGAGGCTGATCAGAGAGATGTTGCCCCTCTGTGTCTTTTCCAACTAGCAGCCTGGTGCAAAGACTTAACGAGTGGAAAATATATGGGCTGGTCCCCTTGGCATGCCAAATCACTGCAGGAAAGAGTAGATCATTCTGCTTTCCTGGGGCAGATACACCCCTTGGTTCTAACCAAGACTCTCAGGTCTGTGTTTAAATTCCAGCCATAATGAGTTCTGGAGCCGGGTTATTTTGGAGCATCCTTCTATCCCATGATGCTTTCTTTTCATCCAAAAGTCAATGCTCCCTGCAGAGCACCCCTGACCCCCATGCAGCTTGGTGTTGCAAACTGCACACAGCCCCCTGGCTGTCAGAAGGTGCTGGACAGTGTGTGGTCACTTCCTTCCCCATTCTCAGGGCAGCAGAGCAGACGCAGGGACGTGACTTTCTGCTGGAGCCCCATGGCCCCTACCACCACACTTATTCCCAAGGACACATTAAACCATGTCCACACCATTTCACACGCTTCTCCCAGCTACTGCCGCTTTAGTGCCTGGGCAGTTGCACAAAATCAGGCTTCTTTATCAAGTAGCACTGCATTCCCCAACTCTGGGTGCAGGTGGAGATAAGATGTCCATCATTCCCCAGCAAAATGAAAGCAAGTCACGCTTCCTCCAAGGCCATTAGGTAATGAAACCTCACTAATTACTGCTGGTGCTCTTGGAGGTGCTATAAACAATCACTGGTCTCTGAGCAGGATGAAAGGTACTTAGATTCTATGTCAAGGGTGTGATGCAGGTAGCACGAAGATGTAGAGTGTGAACTGGTGATGCTGGCTGTGATTCCAAACAGCAAGAGAAAGAAGAGTGCAGTGACCCCAAGAACCTCAGCCTTCTACTTAGAGGTGAGAGAGAGCAACAACAACAAAAAAGACTCCCCAAAAATCCAAGGTCGGACAGGTGCTTGGGGCTCAAGTGCATTATTTGGTGAAACCAACAGTGTCTTCATGTCATAAGACTACTGTTTGTGTCTCTTTGATAAATGTGGAGAAAGTTGGTTTAGTATAAACTAATTTATCTCTCCTATTAATAGGTCATAGTAAAACGGTGGGGGACATATAAAAAGAGGGGGGGAAGCCACAAGAGCATAAAACCAGTACATCCGTCTTTTAAAAAAAATATGAGGAGAAAGGAAGGGAGGGAAAACAACAGGGCATTTGATATTATCAAATAAAGACCTCAGAGATAACCAGGATAGCTTGCCACATCAGAAAGGCCAGGTGTTATTCATGGCAAAAGGTGACATCTCCTTCAGATTTCATACTCGCTGGATCCTAGCACTCTGTTGAATATCATTTCATGAGGAGGCATACTTTGCTAACTGCAAAGAAGAAAAAAAAATGTGTTAAATAACTGAGATAAAATTATAATTCTGAGGCCATCAATTCGCTTGGGGACAGGAACCAGAAGCATGGGCTGGGGGTGGGATTCCCAGCAGAGGCCCCTGCTGCAGAGCTCAGGGAATTGTGTCAAGAATTCACCTCTAAACAGAGATGCCCCAAAGCAGCCCTTCAGGTAGGCGCCCTCAGGCTCTGGGACCCCTAGTGAGGGTGGGCCTTGGTCTTGGGAACCAGCCAGCATCTGGGTCAGCTTCATGATAGAAACGTCAAAATTTGACAGGTTTGATATTCTTTCAATTACCAAGTTGATTCTCCTTTTCCTCCAATTGAGGTAATGTTTTCCTTTCATAATGTATTTGCTGAGGTATGTTACTTTTCATTAAATCTTTCTCTTCCCCTGATAGAGATTTTAAAGTACAAATCAGCCCTCTCAAACTCAGCTACGATGATGTTGCCTTATAACAGTTTTACTTCCCTTTTGGCACCAGGAAAGAAGGAAATGCTCTGCCGTGTTTTCTCATATCCTACCTGAATCTTGAGATTGATTTTGAAATGAACATTCCATAGCTCGCTGTTCCCCTAATAAGATATCACAGATTTGAGGCGCTCCCCAAATGATTACTGAGTAAGAAAATATTTTGGAATTTTTTGTTTGTTTGCTTAGGCCAAGCAAATGATACATATGGCACTAATTGTCCTTTTTAAAAAATGCATGGTTCTACCAATGCTAAAGTCTGAATTCCCCTAGGGCCCATATTTGTATATAGCATATGGTTGGAAACCGAGGGGTCCTTATCTTCGCTGAACTGGTATGCTTTTAGTTGGTGAACATTGTTTACTTGCTTTTGTTGCTATCGGTGTCCAAATCTTCACTGAACCTGATTTACTTAAACAACTACTTCCCTCCAGGTAGAGCCATCCTAGAGGCTCCGCCCAGCCAGTGGGCCTAGCTTGAAACCACCCACTCCAGAGGAAATGAGGGCTGAATGTTAAGTTTCCAGAATGATCTCCTGCTCCACCCCTACCCTCCCCCTAGCCTCTTCCCCTTCTTCTTCCGCTGCTCTATTTCCATTTACATCTTCTATCTTCTATCTCAGGCTACACCCTCCATCTGCTTAGACACGACCGCCCAGCCTCTCACTTCAGCTTCTTTTCAGTTCGAGAGAATTTGAGATTAGAAGGATGTCTGCAAAATGGAGAGGTTCAAAAGATAAGACTCTCCTTTAAGGATTCAAATCAGAGACCAAGAGTGAGGGAGAGAACTCACAGCTCAACTCCTTTCAGAAAATATCTCTGTTCATCAGGAATCTCGGCCTATAATTTCCTTTTTTTGGAGCGTCCTTCTCAGTCTTTCAGATCAGGGTGATGCTGGCCCCATGAAAACCAGCTTGGAAGTGTTTCTTCCTTTTCAGCTTTTTGGAAGAGTTTGAGAACGATGACATCAGTTCTTCAGCTACTGTTTGGCACAATTCAGCAATGAAGCCATCAGCTCCTAAGCTTTCTTTGATGGAAGACTTTTTATTACTAATTCAATCTCCTTACTCATTATGGGTCTGTTCAGATTTTCTGTTTCTTTATGATTCAGTCTTGGTAGGTTGTATGCATCTAGGAATTTATCCATTTCTTCTAAGTTATCTAATTTGTTGATCATAGTGGTCTCTTATCCTTTGCATTTCTGTGGTATCAGTTGTAATATCTGATTTTATTTGACTCTTCTCTCTTTTTTCTTAGTCTAGCTAAACATTTGTTGATTTTGTTTATCTTTTCAAAAAACAGCTATTAGTTTTAATTATCTTTTCTACAGTTTTCCTCATCTATTTATTTCTGCTCTAATCTTTGTTATTCCTTTCTTCTACTAAACTTTGGGCTAAGTTTGTTCTTTTTCTAGTTCCTTGGGGTATAATGTTAGGCTGATTAGAAAAAATCTGCTAACCCAGGTATCTGGGGTGAGAAAGTTCCTGCCAGAAAACAGGGACATCGTCCCTTCAACTTCCGCCACTGATCAGAATGGAACACATCAGGAGACGTTTTGTTTCTGTAAATCAAATTCGGAGCTGAGAAAGGCACAAAGAAGGTCTTCTCTCCTGAAATCAACCTAAAGCAAAAAGAGCAGATCAGTTCGTGCTTGGAGTTGCTGCTTCTCCTCTATTTTGTCTTGCTTACTCCCAGTAAAAATGATTTCCATATGAGCACATCATCCTGGACAACTTGATTTTAAAAGTTCCAGTTACTGTAGCAAGGGAAGAAAAGATCTGTCTGGCTTCATGAGATGACAGGTTCAGTGGAGAGAGGGTTTCTAGTGTTTTCTGGCTGGTTCTGTGGACCCTGAGACACTGTCCCAGTCACACTGCCATAGGGATCATTCACAGAGTTGGCTGGGAGCTCTAGGAGCCAGAGGAGGCTGATTTGGAGGAAGCAACATCCTGCAGGCCAGACCCATCCACATGCAGAGTGGGCTCTGCTCCTCAGTAGCAGTCTCTACTTAGTGCTAAGTACTGAGTACTGCTAAGTACTAAGGATCTGTTAGGTTGTGGTTGCTTAGTACTATGTACTAACTACTGCTAAGTAGTAAGTTCTGAAGTCATGGTCTCTGCTTAGTACTAAATACTAGTAATTACTAAGTACCTCCTAAGTTGCATTCTCTGCTTAGTAATAATCACTAGTAATTACTAAGTCACAGTCTCTGCTTATTACTAAATGACAAGTACTGCAAATACTAAGTACTTCCTAAGTCACAGCCTCTGCTAAATACTAAACACTAGTAACTACCAAATACCTCCTATGTTTCAGTGTCTACTTAGTACTAAGAGCTTCTAAGTAATATGTCCCTCCTAAATTACAGTCTTTGCTTAGTACTAAGTACTAGTAATTGCTAAGTACCTCCTAACTCATTGTCTCTAAGTACTAGTAATTACTAAGTATCTCCTTAGTCATAGTCTCTACTAAGTACCAGTAATCACTAAGTACCTCCTAAGTCATAGTCTCTACTAAGCACTAGCAATTACTAAGTACCTTCTAAGTCATATCATAGTCCCTATTTAGTACTAAGTATATCCTGAGCAGGAATCTTTAAGTACCATTAAGTCCTACGTATCTCCTAAACAACAGTCTCAGTACTGATCCTTGCCTCTCAGAGTCGCTCCCCTCACTTCCCATCCTCCCTCCTTCCTTCCTCATAATGGAGCCCACGTTTCCCATTGACCATTGCTGCAGCACCCAGGTCCTGGGCAGAAAACAAGCAGCCTCCTTCCCCAGGACCTCCACGGCAATCCCTGCTCAGGTAAAAGGGAGAGGCAGGACTCCGGCCCCACACAAAGGCATTCACTGGGTTTCACTGATCCTGCCTAGAGCCACCCAGGATGGCCACCTCCTGGAGTTCTGAAGCCCTTCCATCTGGTTTTTGCTTCTTAACTTGGATGCACAGAAAAATGAAACTGACTTCCAAACTGAAGCTTTAGGGCACAGAGTGTGTAGCAGCACAGAAGTACTTCACATTAGAAAGGGAAAGGGTTAAGGCATTGTACTGAAGCAAAAGGCTGAACCATCCCCACAAACACGCCTTTCAGATATTTGTGAAAAAAGCACAGATGAACACACGGCATGTCTGCCGTGTCTATTTGTGTGTCTGTGCCTGCCACGTGTGTGTGTGTGTGTGTCTGTGCATACGTGTGTGCGTGTGTGTGACAAGATCTTAAACCTTTTCTCTGAGTTCAATGTGTTCCTAACGTGATGGAGGCCGAGTGCAATGGGACCAAGGAAGACACATGAGGCCTGAGCAATGTCCCAAGCTTCCCACTAACCAACCATGTCATCTGGGCAAGTGACATCATCTTAGGGACAGCACGTCTCTCACGAATGGCTGTTATACTATGCACCATCTCTGGGATTATGGTTGTCCCTATCCTGACTCAGGCTTGAGGGCTGGGTGTCAGTCAGGCATTTCAGCACATTGTGTGAGGGTTTCATTGGGAAGCAGTTCTTAACTTTAGTGAACTTCCAGTTATGTTGAGATACAAATCAGGGCACAATGGCAGCAGTGAGTTTGTCAAGGGTGCCTTCTCCACCTGATGTTACCATCTGGGATGATCCAGGAAAGTGTGATATCAAAAGTCATCACAAATGAATACTCCAGGCCAGGCTGCACTTGCTGATTGATTAATTGGACTTATTTAAAACACACACTTCTCCTAAGCTTCTGGGCACATATAGTAAAATATAAACATCCCACGTATATTAAATGAAAGTCAGCACTTAAAGGGAGGAGGGGGAAGAGCACATGTGGAAATGACAGCCTAACAGATGGGCTCCTGATGACTTCAAGGCATCCCTGGAGGTAAGGTGGAAAGAGAAACAGAAGTTTAATGTTTTAGAGTGGAGATGGCTGGATCCTGATCCCAGCTCTGCCATTTGTACAGCAGTGATGCCTTGGGCAAGTTCTTTTGCTCCAGAATCAGTTTCTCCACCTAAGAATGAGAAGACCGTATATGCTACACTCAGCTCTGACTTCCGCATGGTCCCAAGGAAAAGAATGTGGTTTGGTGTGGAGGAGGAGGGGTATGTAAGCTGTCAACAGAATGGTCTGATTTCAGAAGGATGCTGTGAATGTGGGAGCATTTTACAAATGCACTGCAGACAGTCACTGTCCTTGTTCATAGGATTTTCCAGGTAGGGCAACCTGTATTCTAAAGAATTTGCTTTTTCTTCTTTGTGACTGTTTTTAAGGATCTATGCAGAAGGTGAATGCAACCAAAATAATAAGGTCATTCAACTCCACGGAGCTAACAGGCAAGGCCAACTCCTGTGTCGGAGGGTCCCGGGGACAGCGCAGAGAAAGGAAAATCAAGTGATGACATCCCACAGGTGTGTACTTTCAGGGACAGCAGGAGATGCTTCCAAGAGGCAGGAGGAGATGCAGCAGAGCCACAACTGGGCTGGGAGACCCACGTAAGGACAAACTAAGGTGTCACACAGTCAGAAAAACCATTCTGGGCATAAGCAATCAGGGAGTGAGACCACAGCAGCCTCCAGACTGCCCATCTTCCACCCCACACACTGTTCCTGCCTCTCCCCTGACAGAGCAATGCATGGGGAGAAACACGTCCAGGCAGACACTGGCGAGCATGAATAGGAAACTGAGGTAGAGGCTGAGCTCTATCTGAGACACGGCCTAGTGAGATGGGCCAGGGAAGTCAGAGACACATTGATCTAAGGAGGTTTCCAATCCGTGGTGTGTTTCTCTGCTGGGACAGCTGTGAATGACAGGTAGAGAAAAGGAGAGGAGGCTGCTCTTGGCTATGGCCCTGTCTCTAAGCGAGAGCTAGAGGAGTGCAAAGGGAACAGGACTGCAAGTCCTCAACTGCCTCACTCCTTCCCCTCAAGCCTGCAGTTCGCAGGCAGCCAGCACCTGGCACACGCAGACATCACTCCAAGCACCTCACCCAGATGAGCCATTTCCTCTCCACACAACACAGCGAATGAACTGTTATCACCTACACTTTTCAGACAAGGAAACAGGCACAGAGACAGTAAGCAACTTGTTCAAAAGCACACAGCTAGGATAGCCCCAGGGGGCCGGTGCCAAGATGTCTGTGTTCATAGCTGCATATTGTTAAGACCACCCAACCTGGAGGGGAGCAGGGACATGGATATGGGGGAGACCATGAATGTCTATCTCCTAAGATCACAGCACCTTATTTCTGAGGGTAAAGAATTGGAGATTTCCTTGAACATGAGAGGTGGGGAGGACAAGAGATGAAATCCTGAAGCAAAGGCCAGGCAGGTGAGTGGAAAAGTGAGGCAGAACACCCAGGTTCTTCTGTGGACATGCCTGCCCCTGCACGGAAAGCCCAGTGTGCCATGTCCTTCTTCCAGGAGCAGCCTCACCTCTTGGTCTTGACACTCAAGGCCTTCTAGCTGGAGGCAAAAGTGGAAGGTGCCATCCACTTTGCTCCTAGTTCTCCTGTAAGAAATGAGCCGAGCTAGCTCCTGGCAAACAGGTGTCCCAAGATGCAGTTGGGAAGGAGTGGGGTTGCCAGGCCAGATGGGAACACAGCCTTCTGAAGAGACAGTGTCACCCTGTAGAAACCGGGTTTCTCACTTTCTCTAGAGAATCCAGAGAAGCTTTTTTATGGAACTCAAGTGTTAAAATGTTTGCAATAATTTCAAAAATTCAAAACACTGGATTAGACTGAACAAGCAAAACAAAACACACATATCCGAAATGCATACATATCACAAGCATGCACACACACCACATACACACCACATGTGAGTAGACGCTACACACATGTACACATACCACACAAATAAGTTACACACATGCACACACCACATAAACAAACACACCACACACATACACACACCACATACACACACGTGCACACATACACGTCCACCACTACCTGTGAGTCGAATTGGCCTGTAAGCTTTCAGGTTGTGATATCTATGTAGTCAAAAAAAGAAAGAGGTTTAAGATAAAATCCTTTTTTTTTCTAATATAGTGATAATACTTTATTAATATATGCTGATTAGTCATAAGATTTTTCTGGATCATTATTTGACAAATTAATTTAATAGGTTGACAAAATGTATATTTTTATCAGCTTCTTTTTTATTATTATTATTTTAATCAATATTTTTTATTATGATGTTGTGGGGTACAGTTAAGGGTTAGGTATACAATTACGTTTCATTCAGGCACCCTGTTGATAAGAGGTGTTTCCCCGTCCCCAGACAGATATTTGCTACTGTTAATGCCATCTCCTCCCCCCGCCATAGTTTCCCAGTACCATCAGTCATTTTCTTATAGTATTACATTGAATGTTCAAGGTCCATTATATGAGTGAGAACATGTGATACTCGGATCTTTGTTTCTGTGAGAGGTCACTCGGTATTATAGACTCTAGTTCCATCCAGGTTGCTGCGAAATTCATGATTCTGTTCTTTTTTATGGCTGCGTAGTATTCCATCATGTATATGTACCACATTTTTTTAATCCAGTCTTCTTTTGATGGGCAGCATGGTTGCTTCCAGGTTCTTGCTATTGTGAACGGTGTTGTGATAAACATATGTGTGCAGGTATCTTTTTTATAGAGTGATTTGAGTTCTTCAGGATATATTCCCAGTAGGGGGATTGCAGGGTCATATGGGAGGTTGATATTTAGAGCTTTTAGGAATCGCCACACTGCTTTCCACTAGTTTACACTCCCGCCAACAGTGTAGAAGTGTTCCCTTTTTGCCACACCCTCTCCAGCAGCTATTATTTTTTGAGTTGTTGATAACTGCCATTCTGACTAGAGTTAGGTGGTATCTCAGTGTGGTTTTGATTTGCATCTCCCTGATGATTAGTAAGGTTGAACATTTCTTCATATGTCTGTTGGCTGCTCGGATGTCTTCCTTTGTGAAGTGTCTGTTCATGTCTTTTGCCCATTTTATAGTGGGGTTGTTTGTTTTTTTTCTTTTCAGCACGTTTGAGTTACTTGTAGATCCAGGATGTTAAGCCTTTGTCAGACCTGGTGCTGGCAAATACTTTTTCCCAGTCTGTAGGCTGTCTCCCTGCTCTCTTGATGGTTTCTTTGGCTTTGCAGAAGCTTGTCAGTGTAATAAGGTCCCACTTGTCTTCTTCTCTCTTATCAGGAATTGGATGCCAGTTCCGATTTCCATGAGGGTATTTCCTTCATTTTCTAAGGTTCTTATGGTTTGAGGTTTTACATTTAGGTCTCTGATCCATTTGGAGTTAACCTTTGTGCATGGGAATAGGTAGGGGTCCTGTTTCTATC
>NW_007252180.1:2379-63787 GCF_000164805.1 Carlito syrichta | reverse complement strand
AATTGAGGTTTTGCTTCTGGAATCTCAATTCTATTCCATTGATCTATATGCCTGTTCCTATACCAATACTAAGCTGTTTTGATGATTGTAGAATCCTAAGACAAGGCTTTAACTTAAATGCCACGAAGGCCAGGCAGGTGAATGAAAGAGTGAGCAGAAGACCGGGTGTGGTGGCTAATACCTGTAATCCCAGTACTTTGGGAGGCAGAGGCAAGAGGATTGCCTGAGCTCTGGGATTCAAGACAGGCCTGAGCAACACGGCGAGACCTCGTCTCTACAAAGAATCAAAAAATCAGCCAGACGTGGTGGCATATGCCTACAGTCCCAGCAACTTGGAAGGCTGAGGTGGAAGGATCAGCAGGTCGAGGCTGCAGTGGCCATGAGCATGCCACTGCACTCCAATCTGGGTGACAGGGTAAGACTCCAACTCAAATAAATAAATAAATAGATAAATGAATAAAAAGAGTGAGCAGAACATGTGGGTTTTTCCATAGACAACCTGCCTGCATGATAAAGCCAGGCATTTGGCTTTGGTGCAGAAGAGTCCCACTCTCTCAGGGCTGGAGAGGGCTTTGTCGGGGCTGTCACATGCCCTCTGTGACACCATTACCAAGTGGCATTCACTTATTCATAAATTCAGCACACATACACCAAATGCATTCCCATTTGCACTGCCCTCCCCCTTCTCTGTGTGTGTAACACACACAGATTTACTGAGCTTACACTCAGATGCCTGTATGGTCTATTACTTATAGATGAAAGGAGTAATAGATGAATTGGTGAATGAAGCATTGAATGTCAATTCAAAATGTTTTGTGGTCATTAAATATTCATGAAAATGTTGTAATACAGAAAAGGCTTAAATTATTAAGGTAAGTTAAACAACAGGACCCATAATCAAGTCCCCGGTGTGATCACCACCTCTAATCCTAAACCCAGATAAAGTGAAACATTAAAGTTGTTGTCTTGGGAGGTATGAATATGGATAGTCTCTTCTTCCTAATTTTCTAGATTTTTCAGATTCTTTTGAATAAACATATGTGATTTTTCTATATGTTTAAAGCATAATATATGTATATTGTAGAAAATTAAAATAATAACAAAATAGTGCACAAGTTATAGAGAGGAAAAAGGGAGCTGGGGATGGTTTTCCTACCCCCCCATCTGCTCTTAACCGAGACTCAGGTTTTTTAGTACACACACACTCACACACACACACACTCACCACATTGCCCACACAGAGAAAGAACAAAAGAGTCTTACACAAGAAACAATAATTTTTAAAAGAGAAGTTTGGCTCCTATGTTGCAATCTCAAACTGAATTCTTACTGTTTCTGCTTATCTTGTCTGTTTTTTGCTGTTTTTTGCAAAACACGTTTGGTTTCTGAGCACCAGTCCTGATATTTTCTTTCAAATGGACATCAACTGACATTTAACACTACTTCTTAGCACTCTTTTCATATGATTTCCAACCAGTTATAAACCTGCCTTCCTATGTTGTCATGACAGACAATTCCAGATGCTTTGCTACCTGGAGGGAGAAAACTAACACTTCACTTGTTCTTAAGGTGCTTGTGGAAAAACTTTTTTAAAGAAAAAAAGGTCAAATCATGAGTTAAGTTCCTATGGCATATCTCTGGTCACAAAAAATATCAACAGATTTCTAAAACTGACCAAAACACTTCTAATACTAAGCTGAAATAAATGTGAGCTACACATTTACGAGGGGGGACCCCCAGTGAGCCAAACACATTTTTTAGTCGATGATAAAAAGTAGAGGTTAAAACTCTATTGAAAGCTTGGTGAAAAGGATATACAATTAAATTTAGGAGACACCTCTATATGTAGGCTAAAATGAAGCCCTGGTGCCCAGAAAGGGTAACAGGGTACCCAGAAGTGTGGTCTAACTTTGTGGAAACTCAAACATTACAGAGAAGGATAGTAAGAGTGGGCTCATCTTTTGAGAGAAAAGAAACCACAGTGCTTGGGGACAAAGAGGAGATGTAATGTCCTGCTAAGATCCCTGGATGAAAGCTTTGGAATCCAGTGAACCGAGGAGAGTGCTGTCTCTTTCCCGGTATACATAAAGCGCCCCTTACTGCTTGCAGCGCATCTGTAGACAGGTGTGCACATTCATGAAGCCCGGAATACGTCCAGCAAGCAAAGGAAGTTTGCAAATCGTGAAAAACTCGAAAACTAGAGTTGAGCCTCAAAACCTCCATTTCGTTGTCGGAAACGCATAAGCAGGCCCCCACTGTCCCTTGTGCAGATCGAGCCCACCAGTGGGGATGGGGAGGAAACGCGAGACACAGCAGATCACAGCCTGGGGTTCCCAGCCAAGCCCTTTCTCGGCCTCTTCAGGTCTGCAGGACACGCCCATTTCGCTGGCAATGAAAGGTCGGTCGGAAGCAAAGGTCCCGCTGTCATTCTGCCGAAGAAGCCTGCCTCGGCGGTTGCTATAGCAACCCCGCTCCGGTTCGCCGCGTGCCCAGAATCCCCAGCCACTTAGGGTGGGTGGGAACGCGCGGCACTCGGAGCCCCCGTGCCTGACAGGCCCGCCTCCTCTCTCCCTGTCACCTCCACCGCCAGACTCAGAGTAATCACGCAGCTCCTGCCACGCTGCTCAGGCAAACCTCTCGGTGCCAATTACGTGGAGGGAAAAACCAGAAGCATCCCTGTGCCTCTGGGTGGTGAGCGGTGTCACCGTTTAGATGGCTCAGAGGAAAGCAGCAGGCTGGCGGCGGAACGGACCTCTTCTATGTAGGCAGGCCTGAGCATATTGCTACTAAATTATTTGTGTGTTGTTGGGTGGTGAGCACTGCAGGGGGACCCAGAGCCCGCAGCCACATCCCTCCCTGGCCCCCAGCCTCATCTCTGCACCGGTTACCAAAGGCAAACGAGATGTGTGTCTCCAAAGGATGGCAGGCACGACAGGACGCCTCCCACCAACCCGTCTCCAGGCACACGGCCTTCGGGGAGCCAATGTGCCAATGTCCCTGGCCGTGCAGAAGTGTGACAGCCACTGCCAGGTGCTGAAAACTGGGGAAGAGCCTGATAGCCCAGGTAGATATAGAACAGCAAAATCCCTCGCAATAAGAAATATAATGTGCATAACTGGAGCGTCAATCTCTCGCTGACCCAAATCCAAACCATCCCAGAACACAATCACCCCCTGGAAATTCTCACTGATAGGGCAGATTCATACGCCAGAAAAACCACCCTACATCCCAAAATGGATACCACGTTATTTAAGGAGAGCTTATTATCCTTCCCTAAACCTTGGGTTTGCCAGGTAAGAGTCAATTTGATCCAGGATTCCTTATCTCATTCTCATGAAACTAAGAGCCGAAGACTATATGGGGAGGGCATTATTTCCTTGGACCAGACTTAGTTGTCCAGACCAAACTAATCCAAAATTATATGATCTTTTATTTTTTAACCAAGTGCTTGAAATATGTGTCAAGCACTAATACTGGGAGGATTTAAACAAATATGAGTCTTTTCATCCAATAAACTGACTGATCTTCAAGATCTACCTGATCTTCAAGATCTCATTTTCTAGATGACCTGAAGCTAGATGTGCATAATTGACGCTGCCCCAGAACTGATGCAGAGAGCAGAGGAGAGGGCAGGAGGCTCTGCCCGTTAAACACAGTTTTGTGTGTTTATTTAACAAGTTCCTTTCATGGGATAATGAAATCACAGGATTTTTTTAGATTGTATTTTCCAGAAAGAAGAGAAGCATACACTAACTGAAAGCCTCCTATTTCATTCCTGACTTGTCACGGTGGTTGCTTTCATTTTTGTTACTTTTACAAAGAACCCACCACAAAATCACCTAGGTGGGGACAGCTGCTGGGTCCCTGGAGCACACCCCAGAGTCTTGAGCCCAGACACAGGCCAGCTCCCCACTTAATGCCCTAGGCGGTTGTTGGGTCTGCCATGGTCTTTAGTGAAAATCTGTAAAATGTGGCAGACAGGCAAACCAGAATCGGGGACTTCCTTGAACAACAAGGTGCCCAGAGCTTCAAAAATTTCCCATTGGAGAGGAAGGCAACTGAGAAAAGTTATTCAGTAGGAGAGCAAAATAACTCTTTAAAATATTGCTGCAGAAGTTCAGATACATACTAGGCAAATGACTCAAACTACACGGCATCTATATTTATCAAACTACGGAAGTACCACTTGTCCTGAGCACTAGCTCAGAGCCACTGCTCTCCGTAGCACAACCTGCCTTTGATACCGCATTCAGGATGGAGAGGGCATGGGCTCCAATTCCCTACAGGATAGGAAATGACTAAAGTAATCTTCACTCCTGAAAAACTCAATTATTTAAGCTTTCTCTTGCCCTGCGATTTGTTCCCTAGACTTATCTGCTTTCTACAGCAAAACAGACCTCGAAACAAGTAAGAAATACTAATTGTTGAGTTACAGGGAAAATTCTGAGGCATGGGCTAGCCCCAGGGAAAAACTGCAAAAGAGAAAAATAATTAATCATCCCTGCTGGAATTCCTGGAATATCTTCTTCTCTACCCCACTCACTTTCAGGACATGTTCTTTTGGGGAAAGATATTTGTGGCATATCCGACTCTTCCTCCAAGCTTCCCTCAAATCACACAAAATAAACCAAAAACATGGCACCATTTGTCTCAGCACAGTAGCTTCAGGAATAAAAAGGACTCACGGATTTGGGGGATAGCAGAGGAAAATATGTGTACAGTGAAAACTGTGCAATTGTGCAGTGCTTTGGGGAGTACAGACTGTTCAATTTTCTTCTGTCAATTCCAGACATTTTTGAAAAGTTTTTACCAAACTATAAATCTTGCAGCAGGGATTGCTTCATTCTCTAGCAGGGCTGTGCAGATCTGTCACGCACTCATTGCTCTGTTATTTGGAACTCTGACCTGTCTTCTCAGCCCCTCCATGCAAGACTGTTGTCTGCTTCTTTCTCGAGGCACCTTGTCTCATGACTGGCTCTCAGTCCCTGGGGCATGTCTCCAGCCTCAGGACACCAATCCTCAGTTCCTAGTTGCCTTTCTTGGCTTACTGCTGCCACCACTCCTTCTCTGCCCCTCCCCCCTCCTCCTTTTCCTTCTTTTACACATATATGCCATATATATTTAGAGATGTGTTCTAGCTCTGTTGCCCTGGCTGGAGTACAGCAGCACAACCGTAGCTCACTGTAGCCTTGAACTCCCAGGCTCAAATGATCCTCCCACCTCAGCCTCCCAACAGCTGGAAATGCAAACACATTACCACGCTCAGCTGATACTTTATTTTCCCTAGTGATGAGGTCTCAGTGTGCTGCCCAGGCTGGTCCTACACTCCTGGCCTCAAGCGGTCCTCACTCCTCGGCCTCCCAAAGTGCTGGGGTTGCAGGTGCGAACCACCATGCCTGGCCCTGTGAGGAACTTTTAAAGGTCTTAGATGGCAGTCTATTTGCAGTCTTAGAAATACAAGCCTAAAATGCCTCAGAAGAGATATCTGTGGGTTCAGGCATTCAAGAAAAAGTGTGTGGAGAAGACAGAAATGGGCAGGTGGGAGCACATGGCAGTGGGGAGGGCAGCTTCTGTTAGGAAGAGCGATCGGAGCAGAGAAGGGAGCAAAAAGCAACCGCTGGCTGCCTCCCAAGAAGCTCCATGCCCAATGACCCCTAGGCATGCTGGCAATACAAGAGACACTTTATCTGCCCCTAAAACCTCAACCCAGCCTTAATAGGGAGTTTATGCAAACAATTCCATATCTGTAATAAGGTTTGTCTTCCTCAGAGTAGAAAATAGCATTTTCCCCAAAAATGGTCTCTAAGGAATTGTGAGATAATCCATCCATGTACTGAAAACCCAAACCTACGCAAAAAGAAACATGGATGTTGAATTTATTCTGCCAAAACAGGGAATAAAATCTTTTGAACAAGTGGTTTTCAATCAAGTGGGAGCTTAAATTTTAATGGATATTTTGCAACTTCAGACCCCCTGGCTCCCCTAGATACATGTGGGGTGTCTTATTCTGAGCCAGCAAGGAGAACTCATCCCTTTGAGCCAGCAAGGAAAGCCCAATCATTTCCCCATTTTTCCTGGGATCTGGGTTAAAATCAAGCTGAGTGAGGAGTTCGGGCAGCCAAAATAGTGTTCAAAAAGGCTCCAAATATTCCTTGTCTACTGCCCGGGTAAGGGGAGAGGGATCTGCTCTGGGTCACGTGTGCACAGACAGACCCTGATGCATCACTGCTTGATACTTGGAGGCGAGATCTGAACTGGTGACTTCAGTTTCTGTCACAGAATGTTAAGACATGTTTTAGGCACAAGATCTTTTCCTCAAATAAAAATGCAAACCAGAATCCAAGTATTTAGATTCCTATGTCACAGCTTTGGCTGAATTAGGGATGGCATGTGAGGGCTTCCCCAGCTCAAAGGTGAGGGTCTTTCCTCAGTCTGGCCAGAAGGAGTACACCAGGTAAACAAGGAACCATGTTTTAGTATAAGTACGTCCCATGCAACTTTTGGGACATATAGCAAGTCCTCACCTAATGTCCTTGACAGGGTCTTGGAAACTGCAACTTTAAACAAAACCACGTATAAAGAAGCCAGTTTTCCCATATAGGCTGACAGACACAAGCACGAGTTAAGTTCCTATGGCATATCTCTGGTCACAAAAAATATCAACAGATTTCTAAAACAAGCCAAAACACTTCTAATACTAAGCATTGAAATAAATGTGAGCTACACATTTACAAGGGGGGATCCCCTAAAAAACAAAATTTATGTATAAAAATTGTGTATTTATTCTTACATGTTTAAACTTCAGTCACCTTCAAAGTACTCTCCGTTTGGTGCAACACACCTATCGAGACACTTTTTCCACTGCTTAAAACAATTTCTGAACTCATCAGTTTTGATGACTTTTAATGCCTCTGCTGTGTTTTGTTTCACCTCTTCCATATCAGTAAAATGTTTCCCTCTGAGGATTTTTATCATCAAGAAAACAAACAAAAAAGTTGCTCGGGATGAGATTGGGTAAAAAGAGAGGGTTGGGTAGGGGGATCATGTCATTTTTGGTCAAAAACTGTGAACACTCAGTGCAGTGTGGTCAGGTGCGTAGTCATGGT
Organism: Carlito syrichta; assembly: GCF_000164805.1. Lineage (NCBI taxonomy): Eukaryota > Metazoa > Chordata > Mammalia > Primates > Tarsiidae > Carlito > Carlito syrichta. The sequence goes on along the minus strand of NW_007252180.1, from coordinate 56,681 downwards.
GGAAGAACCAGTCACCTATTCACCACCACTCGGGATGTTTCTTCCACAAATCATGATGCAACCTCCTCAAAACTTCTGGATAAAAACTTGGGTTGGCCACTTGATCTGGAGGAACAAATTCCAAGTGTATTCCAAGGGGCCTGCCCTCCAAAAGATAATTCTGGATTTTTTGGGTCCCCCTTGTATTTAAGAAAGATTAATAAAAACAAGTAAGATAGTGATTTATCCAGTTATTCCCATCTAGGGTAGCAGGTACCTGAAGTCTGTCCCAGCAGCCCAGGACACAAGCAGCCACCAGCCCTGTACAGGACAGTGTCCCACCGGAGGGCCACACACACACACACCTTCACTCATACTCATGCCCACATTTACTCAGACGGGCAATCTGGACACACTGATTCACCTAACCAAACATGCACAGCTTTGGGATGTGGGAGGAACCCAGAACACCTAAAAGAAACCCATGTTGGGGAGAACATGTAAACTCCATACAGACAGTGACCCTAGCCAGGGACTGATACTTTTTCTCATCAACATTATGGTGAAATGCTATTTGAGGGCCTGCCGTACATAACTAAATAATTTTTGCTTGCTCCTGTGGTTTTCAAATTCGATCTGGCATTTTGCATTTTATCTGGAAATCTGCTCACCCCTGCAGGGGCCCCTGAAGCTGAGTCACAAGTCCAATCACAGAATGCAGCGCGCAGGACTAATGATCTCCATGGGTCTCAGCCTGTGGGCATGTGCACTGAGGAAAATCTGAGCCTCGAGTCGCAAACCCAACATCGTTCAGGGGCTCCAGACTCACTTCACTTGACCTGGGTCTCATCCACTGTCCATGAGGCCTGACGTGCCCCTCCACTTTCTGGAGGACCAACCCAGATGTGCGGGAGGAGGCAGCTACCCCCTGACCAGCCTGACAATTGGGCCAACCTGGAACCTCCTCTAATGATCAAAATCACACGAACCCCATGCATGCCAGATAGCAAATCTGGCCTCAGAGGAACTAATAAAAATAATGTGAAGCTCTCCCCCTTGGCCTGAGAAGGGATTCTGGTAGCTGGGTTTGTATGCAGCATTTTCTAGAAGGAGGGGCTATGAAAGCTTAGATGGAAACATCTCACCAAAGGCCCTAGAGTAATACAGGGGCAGAAATGGGGACAGAGCCAGGGTCCCCAGACACCAGTCCCTGAAATGGCAAGATGTTTTTCAAGCGTCAGCATCAGTGATTATTTTAGGTGTGAAAAAGAAAAAGTTACTGTAATTTCTGAAAAGACACTTTCTAACACAGTCCCCCGTAACTACACCAGACTTGGGTCCCGTGATCGATGGAACAGCTGCCTGCCACTTACCTGGGAAGTGTGACTTGAGGGAGGGACATCTGATATCTCTTTCTCCTGATCCCCAGGGTCTCTCAGCAAGATAGCCCTAGCAGCTACCCACTACTGCAAGCTTACGTGCAAATTAATTCTTGACTGTCTCACTGTTGTCTATCAGCTCAACTTTGAAACACCATAGAAAAATGTAAAAGTAAATCTTTAGATCCTAAAACAACCAGACAGATCAAAACGGCTGGCATGGCCAACTCCTGAGGAGGTTACCCTCAAGCCTTGGTGACCAGAAAGTCAATGACCCAAAAAATTTTAAGTTGTTACTAGTCCTTCCCATATGACAATTCTAATACACCAGCCATGAAAAAAATGATCTGAGTTAGTCTTATCCTCTGTATTTAAGCTCAGTCATCAGAATCTAGGCAAGTAAATGCATTTAACTTAGAGCCACACAACACAATCCCTCAGCAGAGCCCAGTCTGGCTTTGTTCCAGGAGTTTGTACCAAAACTATTCGGGAGAGCATTTTTCAGCAAGCAGGTGATTCGGGCTGCTAACCCTTCTGCAATAGACCAGCCTTTGTCCTCTTCTGAGGACCCCCCCCAGGACAGATAGTGCCCCCAGCAAACAGAGAAGCCCCCTGTCTCAAATCAGGGAGCATGCTGGGATAGTTTGGTACTCTCTGCAGACCGACCGTGCTGGCCCAGCGAAGCAGTGAACACAGTGAGGAATATATTTGCAAAATAGAAGAGTATTAGACTGGTCCAGGCAATCAGACTAAAAAAAGCTTTGTAGGAGGAAACAGACTAGGCAGAATCTACCCAAAGTGGTCCAGATATGAGCATCCAAATCTTGATGCTTACTGATGACATCTAGCACTCAGAATAACAGACAGGGAGAGAGAAATGTGGAGTATCGTGGTGGGGAAGGGTGGGCATGCTGGGGCCAGAAAAGAAGGTTACCCCCTCCCTCTCTCTCTTTCTCTACCTACCTACCTACTGCTTCTCTCTCTCTCTCTCTCTTCTGCTTCTCCCTCTCCTCCCCCTCTCTGTCTCTCTCTCCCTCCCTCCCCCTCTCTCTTCCCTCCCTCTTCTTTTGCCTCCTCTTCTCCCTTTCCCTCTCCCTCTTTCTCCCCTCCCTCTCTCTCTTCCTCTTCCTCCCTTTCTCCCTCTCCTCCTCCCTCTCCCCACCCTTTCCCCCTCCCTCTCTCTCCCTCCCTCTCCCCCTCCCCCTTCCCTCTCTCTCTCCTCCTCCCTCTTCTTCTCCCCCTCCCTCTCTCTCTCCTTCTCTCCCTCCCTCTCCCTCTCCTTCTCCCTCTCTCTCATCGCCAACTCCATTGTGGAATAGCTCTTTCTCTCCAATTGAATTCTAATCAAACCCAGCCTCTACTATGGCATTTTTCTCTGATTTATCTTTGACATTATCTATTACAGTTCTTAACAGTCCATCACAGCCAGTGGAGAACATAATCATGTACAATCATTCTCAGCATAGGGGCCCAGACATTTGGTGTTTCTCTGAGGCCTTTTCCATAGCATAACTACACAACACAGATGGGCCATGGGCTAACACTGCTCAAAGCCCAGTTTCATGGGGGTATAACATGCCAGGGCCTCTGAGGCATCTGCTTTCTAAGCGTGTATATTAATCACTGGGTCCTCTATAGAGTAATATATTAATCACTTATATAAATATTAATCCACTTCCAATAACTGGATGCATGCCACCTTTCAACTGAGTATGGGAAGACACTCTGCAGCAACCTCTATGCCAGGGTCTTAATTTTACCGACCCACCTAGAAGTGCTCCTAAAAAAGCAAACAAGGCCAGGCATGGTGGCTCATCCCTGTAATCCCAGCACTTTGGGAGGCTGAGGTGAGAGGATCACTTGAGCTCAGGAGTTCAAGACCAGCCTAGGCAACATAATATTTCATCTCTATGAAAAAAAGCAAATGAATAAATGGGCCTTGCTTCTAAGAAAAACCAGCTCCAGATCAATGACACTAGAACTAAAACAACTCTTTCTTGGTAGCTGTCCCACACACCAAAGAACAACTTTAGGTGATTCTTGAACAGGGAACAATACCCATGGATATGTGACGAGGAATTTCTTACAAGTGCTGCCAGTCATCTCAGCAGGAAGCAGTGCCATCAGGAATCACATATTCCATGGAACAGGGCTGTGCCCCCAAGGTTCTTTCAAGATTTGACCTGTACTTGGATGGATTTAGAGTCTATCATACTCAGTGATTTGTCACAGAAACAAAGAACTGAGTCCCATATGTTCTCACTCTTAAGCGGACTCTGAACATTTACCATAATACTATAAGAAAGGAATTGGCAGTAGCGGGATACTGCCGGGGTGGCAGGGACAAGGAGGGGGAGAGTAGGAACACAACATCAATAAGGGTACCTGATCTCAAACCAGGCAAAGTGGGGACCAAAGGGAGGCCCAAACTTTACCTCTACAATGACCACTTGTATACCTAATCCTGAATTGTACCCCACTCTTTAAAACAAACAATAAAAATAAAATAAACTAACCTGTAGCACCTGCCCTTAACGTGCTCTAAGAAAACATTGTTTCTCTCTCAGTGAGCACCATGAGGCCTTGTATTCCATGGCAGAAACCATCAGTCATTAGGAGTCCACATGATAGACTTCTGCTAAGATGACTATCAGAGAGCAGTAAGTGTCTGCTGCAGAACTGTGTGTCATTGCTTATCAGACTATGTTTCCGTTATCAAATGCTGCATATGGAACTACCCTAAATCTAGGGTTGATATTCCTTACTGCTCTATGGCTGGGCCATCTGTGGTCATCGTGCTGGTCCCTCCTGCTCCACACCTGTGGCTGGAGCAGCCGATGGATCATCTGGGGTCAGAGGATCCGTGGCAGCTTTCCTCCTGTCCAGCATGTCGTACTGGCCTCTGGCTGGATGACTCAGGTCCCCAGCATGAGGCTCTCATCTTCCAGGAGGCTCACCTGGATTTCTTCACAGAACCTGGCCTTAGAGCCCAAGAGGTGAAGGAGGCCATCAGAAGGCCTCCGACAGCCTAGCCTCCAGAAGAGATGCAACATCATTTCTGCCTCATTCCGGCAACCAAAGCAAGTCACAGACCAGCACAACTCCAGGGGGAAGGAATGGACTCCATTTCTTTCGGGGGCACCGCAATGTCATACCACAAAAGAATGGAGCACGCAATTCAGTGGGGCCAATATGATAACCAAGCAACGAGATCCTTGCAGCGTGACATTTCCCTTTTTGGGAGGTTGCTTCTCAACCAGTGAAGTTGGAGTTAACTGCTTGGTCACCATAATTTTCTTATTCATGGTTTTTGTGGGGGGGTAGAATTTAGAAGTAAATGCAAGCAGAAATTTCATGAGCACTTGTGTACATCAGCTTCTCACTACCCTTGGGAACTGAGACCACCCCGTGTGAGACCTGGGGGCTGCTGGCAGGTGAGACAGACTAGGCCCATCGCCCTCCAGCTGACTGGCTACCCCCAGACACCTGAAGGAGGTGCTGCTGGACCCGTAGGGAGGCCCTCACCTCACAGGAGTGAGGGCCTACCAGACACAGGAGGAAGATCCCACCAGACACAGGAGGGAGGCCCGCCAGACGTGGGAGGAAAGCCCCACCAGACAAGGGAGGGAGGCCCTGCCTGATCACCTAGCCTCCAACCAACCCTCATCCGTCCAAAGACATGTGAGCAAGTCCAGTAGAAATCAACCAAGTGCCCAGATCCGAAAAACCACCCAACTGATCCATAGAACCGTGAGTTAAATTACCAATTATTGTTTGAAGCCACTAACAATAAGCGGTGGTCTAAGCAGCAGCTTCCAAAGAATGGGATGCTGGGTTTTCTGATCCCTCTCTGGCTGCCAGGGCCTTCCCTCCACGCAAGAGCACACTGCAAATCCACACCTTGGCCTAATTCCCCAAGACTTTGACAGTCTCTTCCTGCTTTTTTCCGCACAATACTGTAAATGGTAAGAGACACTGTCTTAAAGCCAGAGTCTAGTCTGATGATTTTTCTTTACACGTTTCAAAAGGCCGACGTAACTGCGGCCCATAGACAGCTCTCTGCTTTGCTGGTTCTGTGGGAGGGTAACGAGTCAACATAGGGCAGTAGCACGCAGCACTCCACGATGCTGGCACTCTGCCGCCACAGACGTCTTCAGGACACATGGCAGTCCTATGTGGCACACGCACAACGAGGCAGGAAGACAGGGTTCCTGTGCTCTGGGCATCCCACATGTTCCCACCTGGCCTGAGACCGCTCCCCCTGGGTGAGAAGGCTGTCTTGACAGCCCCTTTCCTTTCCCTTTAAGCCCTCCTTAGGGCTTCCTGCCTATCTTGCCTGGGTCTGCTAAGATCTCTCATAAAGCAGATTGCTCTGAATCACCAGATGCCACACAGCACCCCTGCATGTGGCTGTCCGTAGTGAATGTTGCTTAACACCACCATGCTCCTTTGCACCCTATATAGGCGAGTCCCACATTTCCCAAGTCCTACAACCCAGGCTAGTTCATCCTGGCACCTTCCGCTTCACACTAAGCATGAAGTCCACCTACATGATAGGTGTGAGGAGAACCAGCTGGGTTCTTGCAGAAACAAGAGGAAGGGGCTTCTTGCCATGTAAGGCAGCAAGGAAGGCTAAATCTCCCTTGCAGGTTAACCCTGGGGCTGCTCCCCACCCACCTGTCACCAGGTATCACCATAAGTAGGCCCTTGGGAGCCAGGCACTTGGATACCACTCCCAGCCAGCCTCTAGAATCCCAGTCCATCTCTGGAAGCCCCCAGGATCATCCTCCAAGGGTTCTTTCAGAAATCAGGGGGATGGAGTTCTGGAAGGTGGTAGAAACAAAAAGCAAGAGGATATTCTCTTAGGACCTTGGTGAAATTCTAGGAAATCCAATGCAGATTTAAAAAATACTCCTTTTTGTTCTGTAGGATTGTAAGTAATCTCCAAGATGAGAATATCATTTTAAATAACTCCAAAGAAGAAAATGAAAGGAAAAGGCTGATTCTTTTGGCCTGGATTTTAATGGCACAGACAGTCAATAGGTCAACAAGCAAACATTTGTTTTGTTTAAAATGCTGTCCATCCCCCCAGAGACTGCATAATAAGCCATATTTTGACCAATCCTTTGTCATTTCCTACTTGCCTAGAAACAACCGTCGTCAATTCAAGCCTCTCGGTGTTATCCTCGATTCTCCCCTCCTGCTGTCTGGTCCTCGTGAGCTCAGCTGAGGCCCTGCCTGGTCTCAGCAGCCTGGTGCTCTCTCCTCCTCCACCTTTGCTCCATCCCAGCAAGCCCACTCTGGGAAAGTAAAGGATGACTGCCGTCCATAAGTCCCTGGGAGTCTCCCTGGCCCACAGCATGGCTCTGCCCTCTCTATTCCTGTCCACTGGGACCTTGTTTCTCATGGACCCCACTGTAATGTCGCATGATTCTCCTCAGGAATGAAACTCCACTCTCATCTGTTGTCCCTGCTGCCTCCCTTCCTTTTTTAGTGAAAGACATGTACTCTTTGTGAAAGCCATCAGGCTGCACTCCTATCCCCATATCATATTGACCAATGCTGTGCTTCAGGACAAAAACCCTCAACTCATCATAGGAGCACGTGGCTCTACTTTTCTGTCATATAAATAGGTATGTGCATGCTTGTGTGTCTGTGTGTAGACATATGTACATACACACATGCACTCACATATACACTCATCTATGCATCCATCCTTTGGTCACCAATAGGAAAAGCTCTCTGATCCCTCAGTCAAAATTCAAGTGTCCCCTGGTCTCCTGGTCTAAGATTGTCTACTGCACCACAAATCTCACATTATTTTCAACAATTGTTGTGATCTGATACAAGTTTCAGTCCCTACAGTCTGGTGGGAAAATACATAATCCAGTAAGACACCACAGGATGACAGCTAAGCCATGTTGACATGCAGTAGGCATGAGAAAAGAGCATTCAACACACCTAGGCCAGCTGAGCTGGAGAGATGCTCAAGTGTGTGAGGGATGAGACGGTGGGGGCACATTCCTGGCAGAGGTGTGAAGGCAGAGGCAGCAAGCAGGTGTGGCCTGACCAGAGCTACACCGGAAGGAGGCAGCCAGGAGCACAAGGGGTTGTACCTGCCAACCACCGCATGGTATTTTCTACTGAGCACTGTATCAAGCATATTGAGTCTCCCAATAGTTGACTATTAGACAACAGTCTTCAAGGACCCCTTCTTTACAGTAGAAGTTGAACTCAACTAAGGGGTACCATGGACATCAAGAATGCCTGCGGCTACCTCAGCCAACCCACTTCAAGTCCACACTGCCTGTCATAGCTGTCTGCAATAGATGAGTCCGGATTCCCTGAGGATATACTCACCATCCCCATAACATGGTCACAGACACATCTAGCTGACATTGGGCCTGGTTCCAGCTAAAAGCTGGCATTTATAGGAGAAGACTTCTTGCTATGAATGTACTACTAACTCTTTATAACAAACCCCACTAAGTGTCATTCCTGCTTAAAATGCCCTAGTCAATTGTGACATGAAACACAGGCTCTGTACTTCCTTCAAAAATGTCCATGCAAAGCCCACCTAGGATCTGAACTTCAGTACTGTCTAAATCCTCTCCAAATCCCGATTGCTTGTGAGTGGAGAAAAGATGCAAATTGGAATAGAGATATAAATTGGAAAGGAAAAACCAACAAAGGATCTTGCTGAAACGCAATGCCCAGAGAGTGAGTGGGACCAAGGGAGGCATGAAGAACCTGTAGCACATATGGTATGAAGGCTCAGCACAGACTCGGTGGCAAACAGTGGCAGCTTGTTGTGTCACAGGCTGAGGTGTAAGAGAGGGGCTTCCAGGGGTGGGGGCATCGCATGTGAACAGGATGACATGAGAGGTGTTTCCAGAGGAAGAAATATCTCAGGTGAGACCTACAGAAAATGTAAGGGTTAGACAGTCAGAGGGTATGAGCCAGGGATGGGGAGGAGTTCCAGGCATGACAGTATGGGGCTGGGGCTAGGGGCTGTGTAATGCCTTTCGCAGGAGGAAAGGGACCCAAACAAGCTTGGTAAGGCCCAGCGTGTGAGTTTAGAGGGCTAAGAGTAAGGCCAGAGAACCAAGGTGAAGGCGGATTTGCTCCATTCCCAAATGGAAAGACAGACATGCCGGAAGGGTGGAGAGTTATCTCCTGAAAAGCATCCTGCCAGAAATATTTAGCTCATCCCTGCTGGTAAACTCTTGGTTTAACTCCAGTTTTCAACAACTATAAATAATGCTAAGAGTACCCAGCACATATATCTTGGCTAAATTCACAAGCAGACACAAAGGTCAGTCCTGGCCATGGTAGTGCCGGGGCAAATGGGCCATGATTCATGGTGGCAGAGATCGCAACAGTTGCCTTCTAGAGAGCTGTCCAATGCACACTCCCACCAACTGTGCATGAGAGCATTTTCCAAACCCCTCTCCAGCACTGGGTTATCACCAGTTTTCTTTATTTCTGTCAAATAAGTTAGAAATTATGTTTTATGGCTATTTTGGTTTTTCTTCCATTGTGAACAAGGTTGGATATTTTCTCTATTGACAGTCAGCTCATATCTTCTGTAACCACCACTCACTTGCCTTGCCCTGACTTTTCCATATCCACCTGCATAGATCTTTGCATGTGAAAGATTCACTCTTTGCCAGTCACATGTGCCTTTCTTTTTTTCTTCCTTTTTTTTTTTAATTTTAAAGTTGTGGGGCACAATTCAGGGCTAGGTATACAAATGATCATTGTATAGGTAATGTTTGGGCCTTACTTTCATCCAGATAAGATAGACAAGTGGGATCCCATCAAACTGAAAAGCTTCTGCAAAGGAAAAGAAACCATCAAGAGAGCAGGGAAATAGCCCACAGAATGGAAAAAAAATATTTGCCAACTGAATATCTGACACAGGCCTAACATCTAGAGTCTTCAAGGAACTCAAATGTACTGAAAAGAAAAAAACAAACTGCTCTATTAAAAAGTGGACAAACAATATGAATAAACACGTATCACATTTGCTTTTCAACTTTACTTATATTTTTCATTCATTTTTTTGCCAAATGTATTACTCTTCCTACCGATTTCTTTTATCACAATTTAAAAGGCCTCCCACGATATATGCCAAATTTACCCATGCCTTCCTCTACAATTTTTTCTATCACTTTCATTTGTGTCATTGACCTCTTTGGAATTTATTCTTGCCTCAAGAAATAAGAACCCAGATTTTTTTTCTCAAACAATTAGAACACAATTTATTGAATAACTTGTCTTCTTCCTACTGATTTAAAAATTCATCTTGCCAGGCACGGTGACTCAAGCCTGTAATCCTAGTCCTTTGGGAGGTCGAGGCGAGAGGATTGCCTGGGTTCAGACCAGCCTGGGAAACATGGTAAGACCTCATCTCTACAATAAATCAAAAAAGTTAGCAGGGTGTGGTAGTGCACACCTGTAGTTGGAAGGCTGAGGCAGAAGAATCGCCAGAGCCCAGCAGGCTGACGCTGGAGTGACCATGAGTATGCCACTGCCCTCCAGCCTAGGCAATAGAGTGAGACTCCGACTCAAAAAAAAAAAAAAATTCATCTTTATCATATTCCAATTTCATATGCAGTTGAGTCTACTTCTAGACTCCACTCTGTTCTGCTACTGAGATATCAAACATGGTGTTTAACCGGGAAGTTTTCGATACTCATCTACACACTGGGATAATTTAAATTCACTGAAATAATCAATCGTTTAAAGATTAAATTAGTTACCTGTAAACCCAACTGATAGGGTACCTCATGGGTGAATGGAGCTATATACAAATCTGATCAATTTCTCCAAGCCTTCTAGTATCAATGGTCTGTGCAGGTAGTCTGCATCTTCTATAATCAGATTTAACAAGATTTTTCACTAAAAGGAATGTACTTCATTCAGATTTCTTAAGTGTACACACATGCTTTTATGTATACTCACAGTTCTCTTTTAGAATATATAGCCTTTTGCACCTAGTTTTGTACATTTGTGTGTCTCTCTTTTTTCTCAATTAGGATGGCCAGTTTGCTTATCTTCTTATTCTTCTTTTCATTGAAAGAACTAGCTTTCAGTGTTCCTCATCAATTTTACTGACATCCCATGCTTCTATCACCTTCTGCTTTATCTTTCTTATGCTTTCCTTGAGTTGGTTCTGCTAGTCTTTTTCTTTTTTGTGATGTGTATGTTTCACCCATTTATTTCCAGTCCTTCCTTTTTAGGACATGGAGGGTTCTATGGTCAGTTGATCGCATAGCCCTGGGTACCCCTTGCCCCTCATGCCCTTCTTTATAAAGGCCAGGAAACCTGGACACTTTTGCACCTGTGTGTGTGTACGTCCTGGGCATGAGAACTAGAATGCAGTTGGGGCCTTCATGTGACAAGTTCTTGCTAACGGAGTCAAGGTGAGTTAACAGGGGTGGAAGCTTATATCCTTGGCTGTGAAAGAAGAGCACCAAAGACAATTTCTTTTCTCTCCTTTGCCCTTTTTCTTTCTTCACGCAGACATGAAGTCTGGCAGACTTTTGGTGGTCATTCAGTAACACAAAGAAGTGTGGAAAGCTTGAGAAAAACAAAGGGAACAGCTCAGAACTGCAGGGCACAGACAGAAGGTCCCAGTGGCTGTCTCTGCACAGCTGGCCAGGTGCCAGCCAGTGCTTGCTTCCACCCTTTTTGCTGTAGGGTATGGTGAGTTTGTCTGTGGAAAGCTGTCTGTGGGAGTCTCCTCACTGTCAGCTGAGAGCCTCCGACATGAAAAGTGATGCAGGTGACGAAGTCTTGTCCTCTGAGCACAGCTTTAGCTGAGTCCTGTGAATTCTGAATGTGATATATTTTTCTTATGGCTACTTTCTGGCTTTCTTTTTCATCTAAGAGTTGTTTAAGAGGCGCTTTCCCTTTGTAGGTAAAGCACTAACCCTACTTCAGGGAGAATGGCAGGCAGGAACCTGACCATTTGTTAAGAGACCCAAATATAACTCGCCTCCAGTTAGATATATCCAGATATATCAGAACAGCTCGTGGGTGCCCCTGTCTGTGGGTCCTTCTCACTTGGGCCTTCTCCCAGAGCCTGGCCAGTGTCCACATTCTGCATTTCTCCACCCTGTCTGCCTCAGAGCCGGCTTCAGGTGGACAGTCAGCGGGCTCAGCAGTTCTTGAGTCAGTCCCAGCTCCTCCCCACTCCTCCCTGCAGGCATCCTCTGTCTTGCACAACCTGCATGCAGAGGGTGACGGGCATCTCAGGCTCTGCTGTTAGCGGCCTCCTTCCTGACTCTGGTTCTTGAAGAGCTTATCTTTTCTGTCGTCTACATTTTAATTAAATTCTTTTTGTCACCGTGAAGTAACTGTGAGTTCATCTTCCTCCTGCTTTTGCTCCTCCACTGAGGGGACCCTCCCGGAGGCCGCTCTGGTGGTCCCCTGCCTCCTATTTCTGGTAGGATGATTAGTGATGGCAGAGGGTCCTGGCATGGTCCGTGCCTGCTCTCCTCCCACCCTCTTCTTAAGAGCTTTTGGGGAGATTGTTTTGGATATTGTTCACAGAGTCTTCCCTCCGCAGCCTTCCGGAAGGTGGATTCTCAGAGTGTCTTGCAATGTCAACAACTCCTGGCTGCTGGCTTTGCTGGACTGGTGCCAGGGATTCTTCCTTACTACGTATGTCTCAGTTCATTTTAATTCATTTGCTGTGCACATTGCTCAGCTTTAAGGAGAAACATTTTGGGATCGAGTTTCACAAGGCCGCGTGAAACCAGGCGTCCCCGCAGCCAAACGACGTCTCTCCAGAAGGCCAGCACTGAGTGGCCACGCTGTGTGGGCGTCACAGTCCAGAAGGAGACGGAGATGAAAAAGAGTCCAGTTCAACTAAATGGTCACAGTGTGGTGTAAAGGAGGCACAATCTTGGTGCAAGTTGTGGGAGTAGGAGGGAGGGGTGGGATCCCAGGCAGCGACACCAGCAACCGGCCAGAAACCACACACACACACTCGCCCTCAGAAGGGTCCTCCCTGACACCCCTTCTCTCCAATGCTACACATGATCATCAGGTGAGAACTCAGGGACTGGAAGCAGAACTTCTAGACCCCAGAAGCAGAGGGTTGCTCAAGGCAGACACACAAGTAAGTGGCAAATGGCAGCTTGACAGCCAGCGTGAGGCTGATGGGCCACAGAAGAAGGCAGGCCATGCAGGGCACAGAGCATCCTTCCGGGCAGGGCGTGTGACCTCTCATCCCACTTCACCTCCTGTGGCCACTGCTGTGCTGCAAGGAAGAGCGACGTCTGGTGACTCATCAGGGTCCCCTGGAAAAAGCCCAAAGAGGGCTCTGCAGCCTCTGCCTGAGACCATCGGCACCAATGGCTGGAATATTTCTTTTGGAAGTTAGAGAAGAGCATCTCTACCATCTTGAAACTACATGGTGCGAGATACTTCACTTGCTGGCACAGGCTGGTGAGAGGGGTTTACCAATAAGAATCCAAAAATGTGACTCACTGTTCCTGTGGTCCCCCTGCTCCAAACCCCACCATGGAGCAGATGCGACTGTGTGTGCATGTGTTTACATGTGCCTATGCATGTGAGTGTGTACATGTGTGTACATGTGTGTGTGGACATGTGCCTGTGTGTACCTGTGTGTGCATGTGTGTGTGTGTGTCCTGGGCATGAGAATTAGAATGCTTGCATGCCTAATAGACAAGATGCCTGCTTGTCTCTCTGTAAGGTTTGGAGAAGGGCACCAGTGCAGTCATCAGACCTTCTAAAACACAGCAAAGCAAAACAAAGCACTGAGGACTCTCAAGCCACGGTGCTGACGCTGCCCCTGCCCCGGGCTGCCTTCCCAAATCAGTCACTGACTTGGCAAAAGGTTTCATATCAGTGTCTGCAAGACAGCCTTATCAGCACACAGCTCAAATTTTATTAAGCAATTCCATAGGGAAATAAGATTTTATAGGCAAAGCTTTGCTTTATAAATAATTTGTTGGTAATGTATAGTAATGCATACACATCCATGAGACAACTGGGCAAGAATTTTACTGAAGGCCCATAAAAAGGGTGTATTTGAACGAAGCCCAGAGCATCTATAGGATCCAAAGTGTGTAGTCACCCAACACCCAAAACAAAACCAGCATGACATTTAGAGGTTAAAATCCCTGACCACATAGCACACTTTCGCTTGAACACAGGTTGGCTGTTGCTGCGAACACTTCATGGGGCTGAAGACAGCAAGAGCAACCCCACTCCAGGCTCCAGATGGCATTTTTAGAAAGCACCCGCCACCACGCCACATCCCACACAAGAGGGAGGTCACAGAGGTGGCCCATCCTTCTTAACCCCAGGAAGAACAGCTACCCCAGACACCCACAACCTAAAACCGGAGAGAAAGCCACTCAATAACATGAGCAGGGATGCCAGCATTCCCTGCTATGCTAGAGGGTGTGTCCTCTGGCAGGAGTATCCCAGCAGGGACAAACAGAGCAGGAGAGAAGAGGCAGGGGACAGGGCAGGAGGGAAGACCTGCTGTTAGCCATCAGAGGCACTCGTCATTGGTCTGGGAGCAATGGAGACAGCAATGCTGCTGAGGCTGCCCTGGCATGGGACCTGACGTGTTCATCAAAATGGCCGTTGAGTCTGTGTCAGTATTTGGGATGATGGCCATCTCGAGAGCACCTAGGCTCTGTCCCAAGGGGCCTCAGGATGTGGTGGAAAGTGGAAGACCATGCCCACAGGCAGCCCAAAGAGCAGGGGGGAGAGGCTGGGGTTGAGAGCCCACAGACAAGCAGGTTGTCTGGTAGGAAGAGGTTGCCAGGAAGGTGTAGAGCACCGGGGTGGGCTGAGTTTGGACAGCACAAGCAGTTCACAGGGTTGAGGTGACAATGTCGCCCGGGGAAATCATAAAATTTTTGTTTTAGAATTGTGAGGTACTCGGGCTGAGGCTCACAGGCAAGAACGGGCCGACAGGGGCATCGGGCCAGCAACGCCCCACAGCCAAGCCCTGCCCTGGGGCAACTTCTGATTGTCCATGGTGGAAATGGAATGGATGGCTCCAGCAAGTTCCAGACAGCTTGAAGCTCTAGGGACTCCAGCAGACTGTCCTGAGCTGGAAAAGGATATCTGCTCCTCAGAGGGCACAAAAAAGGGGACGAGACAGGAGGATGGACTTTGGGACCACAGTGTCTCCCCAAGCATGCAGAAATTTCCATTGGGATTCTGGCCAGCAGGGGGCAGTGGCTCCATGGAAAACAGCATGCAAAACTCCCCTCACAGGACACCCGTGAGTCACTCCTCAGAACCACAAAACCATGACTCTAAAGATGGCTCTAGGAAACCTGAGTTTCCACTTTGAACCACTTTGAATATTCTGACGGGGCTTCCTGTTATTTCAGAAGAAGCGAACTCCCCACATAGTCAGTGCTCAGGAAAGAGAAGTCCAAGGCAGCTCACTCAGCCCCAAAGCCTGCCCTTCCTCTTCCTCTCCCTGCAGTGACTGTGATGACAGGAGGAACTGCAACTCTCCTGAGCCCGTGACTCCCAAGTGCTGCGGCTGCAGTGCTGAGGCTGTCCGTGGGTTTCTAGAGCACCAAAGACTCCTGAGATGCCAGTGGAGGATGGGAGTCATGGCCTCAAGGCCAAGGTGACCACCCCAAGGTCTAAAGGCCTCCCTAGTTCTCTCTTACCCATCCTCCCCTGTTTTCATGATCTAAACACACATACAACCATACACACATGTAAGAACACACACACATGCGCACATGCTACTCACATGTATACACTGCACACACACCACGCATGTATGCATGCACTGCACACACAGGCACACACATGTACGCACTGCACACATGCATTTAAACACATGTGTGTTGCACTTGTGTACACAGACACATTCATACATGCACACACTGCGCAAATGCACGTGTATTCACATGCACATGCAGTATACACGCGTGCATGCATTGCTTACACGCACCCTCTGCACTCATGCATTTATGCACATATGCACTGCACATGTATGTACACAGAGATACTTTCACACATGTATGCACACATGCCTGCACACATACTGCTCGTATATGTGCACACATGCACACACACAGTCATCCTCCCCAACCGCATCCCACAGGATTGTTCTTAACTCCTGTGCTGCCCAGGTTTAGGGTGGGCCCATTCGCTTCTGCTTGCACTGAAGGGTCTGTCCAGCCGCTGATGTGTCTCTCCATTCACACTGCCACCGAGCCTACTGGCACCGGCTTAGCTGCTGGCATCCACATTTCACTCCTAAGCATTCTAGCTCCCTGGCTTCTGGAAAGTGTGTAACTTCCAAACTCCCTGTCCTATCTCTGACGAAAGGTCAAGACACAGCGGTGGGTGCCTTGCCTCCCAAGAGCCCCTTTGCCTTACCAGGCACCCCCCTGCATCAGTCTTCGGCCTCCTGGGACTTAACAGGTCCTGTACCTACAATTTCCAACCTGGTTCTCTTGGATCCCAAAGTGTCTGTGGCACCTGGAGAGAACCACCCCTGCCATGGATACTTCCCTGCATGGTAACACTAATGAAAGACATTTGAAAATGTGAAAGGAAGGCTGAAATGACAGCCAGCCCAGAGACAATACTCTAACATATCCTGTGTTTATTCATCCAGCTAATGATGACTGACAACCCAATGTCACTTAGCAGACTCTCCATGGTGACAATGACTGGATGACTGATGCTGAATTTTACCTATAGCTACCTCCTCTCCTTAAATTCAAATCCAGTTCTAACCATGCCACTCCCACACTCTTAGCCACCCTCATTTTATAACCTGAGACTTTTAAGCAAGGCAAGGGTATTATTTAGAAGGAGATTGCATGGCTAAAATTTGTCTTCTAACTTTCAGTTCAACGCTTGCTGATAACACTGTCCCTAATTAACAACCACAGCAGTGTATCAAGTGCAGTTGACATTTGTTTAGAGTTAGTAACCACCTCCTAAAAATGTCAAGCTAAGAATAAAACTATGTGATTCAGCAGAGGAAATAAAATGCATATCCAGATGAAATTGCACCAAGATATGGGCAAACTGAAATCTAAAGTTAGAGAATTATTCGTGCGTTATTTAGTATTCACCACTCAGAGTGACACTGTGTTAGGTGCATGCCCTAGTGTCATGTGTTGAGCTCTTCCCATGTGCTGCACACACAAGGTTCCCATCAAGTGGCATCAGTTGCTGCAGTCCCAAGATCACTCCTGAGCCACACTCCCAATCATACAACAAATCGATGTGGGTCACCCATGACTTGCACATGGGTCTGCACGGTGGCTGCCGGCCGTGGGTAACTGTGGGGGACCATCCAGGTGGCTTTTACAAAAGTCTGGGAAGAGAGTCCCACCTCTTGAGACCCAAACGGTCTCAAATTCCATGTGGGGAGGGGAGGACAGTTGTGGTGGCTTCTCTCTCTAGCTTCGGTCCTCTGCTTAAGCTCCAGGCCTGTCTGCAAGTGCACACTGAAACCCACCCAGTTGACAAGGCTCGGCTGTGTCTTCATCTTCCAAATAGAAAACCCTAATGGTATCAAGTACAAACTTCTCCACGGCAGGCCCCTGCTCTACTTGGTCAAAGCCATTTCTCACAGCCCTCAAGCTCGCTCCTCACAGACTTGGTGCTGTCCCACGAGGATTCTAGGTCCTCCTCCTTGGTCTTTTCCCTCTCTGTTTCACCTCCTTGGGATTTAACTCTCTGTGTGCAGTTCACGCAGAATGAGAAATGAACATTTCCCCACTTTTCAGAACTGGGCCAAGGAGAAGGGAGCAGGACTTGGGATCAGAGAAATACAGTTCTCCCTGGCTCCTGGGGGACTTGGGGAAGGCCTGTGGAAGGAGCCTTGTGCTCAGATGAGATGCTGCCTGTACCTGATGGCCCCCGCCCTTGCCCCAGCTGTGGGCCCCTCTCTGGACCCCACTGGTCCCAAAGCCCAGCAACGTTCCCTCTGGGTCACTTTCTATCTGTTCCATGGAGCTTGGACTGCATATCCTATTGCATTCCTCCCAGGCCTGGGTGCAGCAGGAAGCCACGTGGGGCAGCCCTGCCAAGACTTGCTCAGGAGCTAACAGGCAAGGCATCCCTGTAGGTGCTCTCACTGCTGCACAAGGCCCATCCTCCACTCAGCTCCTGTTGCTGAAAACACACCCCATTTGGCTCGGGATGGTCCCTGAGGCCCCTTACGCTGTCGCCAGCACATACCTGCCCATGCTGCCCCCACATGTCTGTTCTTCCCAAGGCCCCTTTTCTGCTGCCCACTGCAGGTTCCCATTCCAGCTGAGGCCCTATTCTCTGGGTGAGAGAACCCCCGTGCAGCCCTGAGCCCATCCTGTGTGGCCCTGGAGGTGTCACCATAGCAGGAGGCCCAGCAGAGCCATGGGTGGCTTCCCAGAGCACAGCCCCGGCTCAGACGCAGCCCTTGATGACTGTGGGTTGAAGTGAGCACATGGACAGATGGCAGACGTGCAGCTAGGACTGGTCCAGCCCCGTGTCCAAGGCCCTCTGGAGGCAGCCTGGCTGCCCTTGGGTTGAGGCACATCTTGGGTCAAGGTCTCTAAAGCTGAACAGGGCACAGAATTGAAGAGGCTGCGTCCTGAACCGCATCTACCCCATTCTTTGCCCAGCTTCTCTCCAGCATGCTCGGATCCCAAGGGAGTACCAGGCTGCTTGTCCACAAAAGGCATTCGCGTCCCAGAGCTTGGCCCTGCCTCATGGGAAAGAGACTCGCTGGATACCCCTGCCCCTTGCCTCACAGGAAAGAGATCTGCTGGCTACCCCTATCCCCTCTGGCCTTCCTCCCTGACGCGGCATGCCCCAGGGGCCTCACAGCCTTCTTCCTGCAACTTTCTTTAGCAAGCTTTGGTGCTGAGGATGTGTTCCCTGGAAGCCCTGATTTGATCTCACATCTGTGCCCTTCCTAGGCTTTCTCTGCACACTTTACATCCATCACCTCCCAGGAAGCATAAGGCTCCTTCCACAAGCCCTGCCCAAGTCCCCCAGGGGCCAGGGAGAACTGTATTTCTCTGATCCTAAGTGACTGCTCCCTTCTTCTTGGCCCAGTTCTGAAAAGTGGGGAAATGTCCATCTCACATTCATCAATAACTCTGTGTGATCCACACACAGAGAGTTAAATCCTGAAGACGTGTAGGCCAAAGGTCAGTGCACAGGAAGCACCCCCTCCCTCTACTCAACCTCTGGGCTCATTCAGTTTAACTTTTTTGACTCAAATTTCAAAATAAGTTTAAAAGAAAGAAAGAAAAAGATGCTGTGGAATAAAATTCCTTTTAAAGGGGGCTCTGCTGGATATCCAGCACAGTCCAACATTGAATTCAGCCTTGATTTTGTGAACTCCTGGAAGTCCAAGCTCATGAGATAGGGATTAGTTCCCCACACCAACTCCTTCATGAATGGTAACTAGTTACAGTGACAATACCAATATGGGAGGCCTCCCCAGTGCTCCTCCCCCTCCCCAGGGCAGGGCTTCCTCTCAGGGATGAGCTGACCCACCCCTGGGGCGTTCCCTGCTGTTGTCCTGAGAATGCAGAACTTCAAGGCAGATGCAAAGGCTTCCACACTCCCCATGGACAGAAGGTAGCCCACCTGGGCTCCAATAAGGCAAGATAAGGAGATGAGAAGTAAAGAAGAACCGGAATATTCTGTCCGACCAAAAGCTGCCCCAGAGGCCCAGACTGTGGTCCAGAGGGCTAGTAGCTTGCAGCATGCGTGAGGCTCAGGACATGTCTGTTGCAAGGTGATTTTGGCAAAAAGATCCACGGGCCAATGTGACTATGAGCAGCAGATCCTAATTCAGTGAACTGAGGAAAGTTTTCAAAGTGGGACCCGGTAGAAGTAGCCTCAGACCAGGCGCAGTTGTAACGTCACAGTTCTAATCATGGCTGTTATTTCTGAAGGTTGAATTCATAGTTTAATAACTCAAAGTACAATGTCTGACATCCTTAGAAGATGGAGCTCAAATACACCCAATTTTTTTTAAAAAACTTCATTCACTGGCCATACAAGAGGGAAAATGGGTTCAAGTTGTCCTGAAAAGTGATGACATTATTTAAATACCACTGCTAATCTGGGTGCAGATAGAAGAGCCCCACTCGGGGCCTGCCCTTCAGATGCCAGCCCCGGCATTCCCAGCCGAGCTGCACGCTGTCCTGCTCTTATTCCAGTTCTCCCGTGTCTGCGCTCAAGATGCTGGTATTTTCTGCCTTCTTTGCTGCTAAAGGGCAGAGGCACTGTGGTGGAAATGCCTGTCCCGTCTCAAGCCTCATTTATGATGATTTATACATTATACAGGCACCACACCTGTAGCAGCTCCCACGTGACATGCAGGAAGCTTTTCAACTTAAGAGGTTCCAAAGTGCTTACAACTTGCTGTGGTATTCTAAAGATGGCTTAATCAGGAAGGAACCACAGTCAGAAAAATGGGTCCTGCCTGACCTATGTGTCAACAAAGCACCCAGGGCAGGGTACAAGAGGTGGCGGTTACTGCAAACACTCAGCATGCTCAGCAGAGCCTGGTCCCACAGGGATGCCAGGGGGCCCAGTGGAGATAGCAATCTTCTTAGAAAGGACGATGGAGGCCAGGTGGGTAGCATGCAGTCCTAGCTACTTTGGGAGACTGAGGTGGGAGGAATGCTTGAGCCCAGGAGTTCAAGACCAGCATGGGCAACATAGCAAGACCCCATGTTTACAAAAAATACAAAATAGCTGGATGTGGGGGCACATGCCTATAGTCCCAACTACTTGGGAGGGTGAGGTAGGAGGATCGTTTGAGCCCAGGGGTTTGAGACAGCAATGAGCTATGATTGTGCCGCTGCCCACCAGCCTAGGCAAGAAAGCCAGACTCTGTCAAAAAAAAAAAAAGAAGGAAAAAGAGAGACAGAGACAGAAAGAGGTAGAGAGAGGGAGCGGGGGAGGAAAAGGGAAGGGAAGGGAAGGGAGAGGAAGGAAGGAAGAGAGAGTGAGTGTGTGCTGTCTCCATTCTGAGCTGCCTTTAAGCAAATGAGCACATTTTGTGCATGTGTTAATTATGGATGAGGCCCCAGAACTGCCTGGTAGCACAGAGGAATTCTCAGTGTCAGAGCTGCAGAAATTTGGAAACAAGATGAAGAGCCAGTGGAATGGACCCCTTATGCTAAAGACAGCCAAGCAACCAGGTGGAGTCTCTGTCTGCAGGGCTGCTGTCTCTTCCAGAGAGCCCTTGAGTAGAGAGCCAAGCCTCATAACTACCCTGGGCCTCTTGGGACATACCAGCCTAAACTCCTGTGGTCCCTCTCTCTCTTCTTTAATCTCTCACTCCTTCCATACTTTAAGTAGGTCAAACTCAGAAACACTTTAAAAATAACTCTAAACATGTCTGTTTCTCAGCGCTTACATCTGTGTACACTCTAAGGACAGCAAAAAAGCCCTCTGTGACGGACTGAGCACGTGTCCACTTTTCCTGTCTCCGTGGCAAGGACTTGGGCATTTCTTTACATAGCTAACTGTGCTCACACGATTAGAAATATTGTCTCCTGCCTCCTTAACCTTGCTTCCCTGTGCCTCCACCCCACAAGTCACATAAAAGCTGACACAATTGACTCTTCCTAGCCTGCCACTTGAATACATCCTGGGAGGCCATGTGCACATAGATGCTGCCCCAGTGGATTGCATTTGGGGACATTTGTGCCATGACAGTGGCGCATGGGCTGATGTGAGTGCTCTTCAGGGAACGGGATCCTCAGCACAACAGACACGCAGTGTGTCAACAGTACTCACAACTCATCAAACCGACGGCTAATGAGAGATTTCTCAGTGGATCGATGGCACAATGTGGTCTGTAAGAGTGTCAGAGCCTCAGCTGCAAACACACACAGAGCTGAGCATAGAGTAGCCATGTGACATTGTTGTTTCAAGCAGTTGCTAGGCCTGAAAACTGCGACTTTTCAAAAGCATACAGCCTCTCTGACTTTGTTCTCAAGGAAGGGGGCTACACCTCAGCTTTGAACCATTGAATTGAAGACCCCTGTGGAATTACCATCATTGTCCCCAGTCACCCTCCACCTTCTATAGGATTGTTCTCTAGGTAAAAAGTCCCAAAAGAGCCTCTTCTTGGAGAGTCCCTCATCCACCCTGCCCCAGAGGATTCCCTTGGCCCTTCGAAGACAGGGTGGAGGCCAAGGGCACTGGGCTCCCATCCCAGTCGTGCACACCCATTGCAGAACCACACCTCCATTTATGGGAAGGTGACAGCTCTCACTCTGTAGGGGGTCAAGCGCTGGGTCTGAGCCTGGTGCAGAAGGTGCTCACACCAGTTCCAGGAGGTGCACCTGTTCAGAGTGGTCACTCTTCATTTCTGTTTTGATCTTCTTTGATGTCAATCAGAGTGGGTGGTTGCTTCCTGTATTCAGCCCTTACATGCAGCTGAAGCCCAGGTTGGCTATTTTGCTGTCCTGTGTACAGATGAGACATGTCACAGGTAGGAGGGAGCCAGACAGACAAGGCCCTGCACTCCTGGGATTCTGTCAGCCAAAGTCCATGGATGGGCCATGGCAATAAAAACCAAAAAACATAATGTAAACACAAACCACATAAACACATAATGCCTAACATAAACACCTAACACCTGCCAAATAAACACATAAACACCAAGCCACATAAACACCCTGAGGTGGGCTCCTCAGGCAGGGGCCAGCCACAGGACCCCCAGGACTCCAAGTCACTGCTTTAGTCACTGAGGCATGGTGCCAGCAGCTTTACATGAGGTTCCACGTGCTCGGTTCTGACAATAACTGCCCAACCCCATCATACCCGCCTCATCCCAGGGGTCTTCTCTGGGGGTGTCTGTTCAAACCTTTAGCCAGTTTCTCTACCAGGTTGTCCACCTTTTGTTACTGATTTGAAATCAGCATAAATTCTGAAAGTTCTTTATCAGATATATGGTGGCCCATAGCTTCCCAGCTCTGGTCTTGCCTACTGGCTTTCATTCTGGTACCCTTGATTTTTTTTTAAAAAGTTATTAATTTTAATATAATCGAATGTGACCCCTTTTTCCTTTGCGATAGTGCTGTCTGTGTCTGATGGTATCCCACCCAGCAAATCTGAGATCTCTGAGGGAAACTCTCTGCAGCTCTAATTGTAAACCTGTTAGGATGTTTTCCAGTGGGGGTTTCTAAGTCCCTAGGGTGTGTAGATGGTGTTTTAGGAAGGAAACACTCTGCACCAAGAATAAGAGCACCATGTGTATGGCAGGACAGGACCCTGCCCTGCGGCTCTGCGGGCGCATCAGCGAAGAGCGATGTCAGCCACAGGCTGGGACCACACTGCCTGTCTAAGGTCCCCCAAGGAAGAGGTAACATGGGCTGTGTGAACAGAGGCCTGAGTTGCCTTTTCCCCTTGTTTCCTGTTTTAGATCCAGAGAAGGAAGGACAGAGAGAAGAGGTGACTGAGTTCCCCAAGAAATGGTGGTGAGCCATTTTCCTGCACTGACCCTTGAGAGAGACAAAGCAAGAGACAGAGACAGATGGACACAAAGATAGAGACAGAAGGACAGAGACAGACACCGACGACAGAGACACTGACAGAAAAACACAGGGACAGAGAGACAGACAGAGAAAGACAAAGAGACAGAGGCAGAGCCCACTCCACAGCGGACCCATCAGCTCTCTGCCCGGGCCCTGCAATCTGTCTCTTGTGTCCTTGGACGCAATTCTGAGCTGAGTTTTTGCAGGAAAGCACAGCTCATGAATGAAAAAAGGAACCCAGGGGTAGATCGCAGGAGTCCCAGGACATAATTCCAGCAGGAACTAAGACCCATGAGGAGGTCTGACCAGCAACAACTCAGGGCCTAGCGAGCCCCTGAGAAGAGAGGCTGGTCAGAGGCTCCACTGGGCAGAGGGCAGGTCTCAGGTCACGAAGGAGAGCAGCCCGAGAAAGGGATGCATTTATAGGAGTAGAGTGGACCAGGTGAAGCTGTGGGGGCAAAGGTATGGTTCACAAGGTGAGGACACCTCCTCTAGCTGGACTCTGCATTGCCAGGAACTGGTCACCAAGGCATGAATGATCTTAACAGAATGATCCTCTTGGAGACAATTGGACCTCACTGGCCATAGGTGCCTGTCTCAATGTCTCCCTCCTGCCTGTGACCAGGCGGGCACTGCTATCAGAATCTCAGGCTGAACACCAGAGAGGTAATGGAGTCATTTCCGGGCAGTGACATGGGAAGTTTCTGACCACAGTTTGCTGCAGAAGGGCAAAATTCCCAGGCCTGGAGTGCTGCTGGGAGGAGCCACTCCAGATGAAAGTGAAACTTAACTTAAGCCACAAAGCCAAGGACAATTACAAGTGTGCATTTCTTGCAGCATGAATGCAGCAGTCAGCTTTCAGCCACCAAGTCAGCCCCAGTTACTGGAATACTTGAAACAAAAATGCTTTGGATGCAAACATACCCTCTCCACTCGCTGTGTAATTAACTGAACATCCGACAACAAACAAATCCATATTGATGAAGTTAGACAAGCAGCAACTCATAATTAAAGTATTCAATTACATAATTTATAATGAAGAGCTATGATCAACCCAGAACAATCCTGATGGGACACAGTTTATCAAGGTCCTTCCCAAAACTGTGGGCACCTGGGCAACGAGCCTGCACACATGGGGGCAGGGATGTGGGGGTTTTGCAACACAACTGAGCACTGTGTGCTGGTCAGACTTCTTTTTAGACACTGTTGGCTTTTAGCTTATGTGTGACAAATTTTAATAAAAGCTAATAACTCATTTGATAGGTGCCTCAATTCATTTGGGCTGCTATAGCAAAATATGATAGCCTGGATAATTCATAAACAATGGAGATTTGCTTGTATTTCCCACAGTTCTAGAGGCTGGAAGTCCAAGGTCAAGGCATCAGCAGAGTCAGGCGAGGGCCCACTGTCTGGTTCACAGATGGTACCTTCTCACTGTCCTCACATGGCAGAAGGAGCAAGGGGTCGCTCTGGCATTTCTGGTTTAAGGGAACTAGTCCCATCATGAGCTCCACCCCCTTCATGTCCTAATCACCTCTTAAGGCCTGTTTCTGACATCATCATCTTGGGGGTGAGGAGTCAACATATGAGTTTGGGAAGACACAAGCATTCAGCCTATCGCAATAGCTACTGAGAAGTAACTTGCAGTTACATACAAAGATGAATTCATTTGACATTCTTTTAGGGTCAAAGAGTATGCCTCCACACTCTCCTGTCCCAGCCCACGCGAACAGAACATGGACACATGGACCGGTGGCACGCAAACCTCAGGCACAGCTGATGGAATGCAAACCTTTGGGCACAGCTTCTGCTCAGCACCTCATAACCTCCAGACTCCACACACAAACCTGGGCACCTCCTGGTTCTGGGACATGATAATGGTCAGCTTGTAGTCTCATTTAAGTCAACGGAAGACTGTTTTTCCCTCCTAAAATGTGTGTGTGGCCAGAAGGATGTCACCAGGTGACTACATATGTTTCAGGCTAAGCTGAAGCAGCTCAGAGAGGAAGAGAAGGGTCTAGGGTGAGGCACATCTCAAGCCTCATGGTCCAAATGAAATATAGATCCCTTAGGGATAGCCTGTCGCAAGGGAGTGGCACACTCGGGCCATGGGCAGCCATGCCATGCTTGTGCTTAGACTAGGCTTGCTCTACCTTCTGGAAACCCCCTTAGGTCAAAGGTTCAGAATGTGAATAGCAGTACAGCTTTGAAGGTTCGGGTCCCAATGTAACTCTTTGCTAACTAATTTTTAAAGTTGTTTGTGACAGAAATAGAAAAATCACAGAGTCTTGAATGGTAGGCCTTGCTTGAGACGACATGCACTCAGTGACAGCATGAGCACACCCTGGAAATCGCCCCACAGAGAAGGTTGGAGTCTGAGGAACGGTCCTGGGTTGGCCAACCCAGGATGTCTCCTTCCCCTCAGGCTCACACCTGGACATGCAGGTCCTGCTGAGGACATAGCCCGTCGTGACAGGACAAAGTGCCCTCCGCCTGCGACCACATCTTACAGTGTTCTCACACAACCTTCCTTGGGGCAGTTGGCCCCCTTGGGCTGGTTCAGACCAGATGGAGTATGCCTGGAGGAATGCCCACAACCTTTGGTTACCTTTGGCTCACTTTTTGCTCATTATAATACCAAAAATCACACCCTTAGAGAGAAGTTGCAGCCATTTTGTGCAAATGAAATGCATGAAGAAGCATGTTCTCACACCACTCCTGCACACTAGAAACCTACCCTTTTCATGCTTAACCCTACACCTGCCCTATGCAAAATGCTATATAATTCATGTGCCTTTCATTTATTTTTTATTTTAACTCATTTTTAAATATATATTATATTTTAAGTATGTGGGATACAATTCAGGATTAGGTATACAAGTGGACATCGTATAGGTAAAGTCTGGGTCTCCCTTTGGTCCCCACTTTGCCTTGTTTGAGATCAGGTACCCTTGTTGATATTATGTTCCCCACCCTCTCACCCTGGCAATATCCCGCTACTGCCCATTCCTTTCTTATAGTATTAATCCATGTGTCTTTTACAACTAGGAGAATTTTTTCCTGTCCAGCCACCACGCCTGGGCCTTCCCTGCAAGTAAGTTCCCAAATGAAGCCCATGTCTCAACCATTATTTATTTGGCCTCTCAGACACTGTGCCTTCCCTTTTGGGGCCACTGTTGGAGATTCAGCTCCACTTACCAAAGACGCTGGAGTGTGCCCAGAAAATACAGACTGTGCATCAAACATCTTTGTCCTCCTCATGACTCCAACACTCCCGCATGCTCTCACCAGCCCGTGAGCCTGCCTGGATGATGTCACACAGTGGCTCCAGCACCAAGGGTGAATGTCTGAGCCTGGACAGGAGCTGGTCTCCCAGAGTGTCAAATCTCTGAGCACCTGGGGAAGGGGAGAGCTGAACAGCTGCCATGGGGAAGGAGGCAGACGTGTCTGCAAGATTCCTTTCATCAGCTGCACAGTGAGGCGTGGCCATGGCCTCAGAGGTGTGGGGGCCAGCTGTGGGGAAAGCACGGATGAATGATGAGGTGGAGGGCTGAGTCAACAGGAGGGTCAGGAATGACCAGCCGGAAGTCAGAGGCACAAGAACTGCAATACACACACTCTGCAGCACAAGCATGCCTGACATCGCTGGCTCCCCTGCTAGTGTGGTGACCCCCCAGTTGCTAAAGGCCTTTGAATTCTAAAACTCCTCCAGAAATAGCCTTCTTGTGAGTTCCAGATCAGGAGATAATCAGGGGAGAGAGAGAAACACAGTTGCCAGTGACAGTGCGTTTTAATAAAAGAACCAACCTAGAGAATGTTCTTGCCAGATGTTGGTTGCCTTCAGTTCTCCCTTCTCTGGCCCCCTGCCTGGGATTCTGAAATTCTTTTTCTTGACCCTTGACCCAAGAGATGTGTAAAAGGCTTTCCTGACTCCTGAGTCAGCTCGCCAGGGCATTTCCACCACTTTTCCCATCCATGCGCGTGCCAATAAACTGACCTTCCATATCACTCAGCACCTCACTGCTTCAGATTGCAGGTTCAGTGAGTATCAGGGTTTATGTAACAAATGTCACATAGCTTATTTTTGTATCTTTATCAATGTCTTAAGAATCATTAAGTCCCTGAAATTTTCCTTAACTTCTTAAATTCTATTTTTACCATTTTAAGGAATAAATTGTATGCTGTGATAGAGTTAAACTTAGACATTCACAAGAACCTTAATATATATCCTGCATGCATGCCAACCTTTTGTTCCAATTATCAAAGTATTATTTGTTTCTACTTTAGCTTCCTCTAGACCATGAATTTCTTCTGCATTAGCTAAGACAGGCTTTGGTGACACTACAGTAACAAATTGACCCCAAACTCTGGTGACCTAACACAGCTTTTCATCTTGTTCACAGAAGTTTGTTGTGAGCCAGGTGGCTGCTAAGCCTGCCTTGACTCCCAGTGGTGACTCAGGGATCCAGTCTGTTTCCGTTTATGGCTCTGCCAGCTCAATGCAAGACTCCCAACTCTCCAGGGCAGAAGAGAAGTGGAAGGTTTTAAATGCTTCAGCCCAAACAAGAGTTAGGAACAAAATGCATCTGTGATCATAGTCACATTTATGTAGTCCATTGTCAGAACGGGCCTCACTGAAGAAGGGTTGAAAGTAAAGGTCGGGCATGGTGGCTCAAGCCTATAATCCCAGTACTTTGGGAGGCCGAGGCAAGAGGATTGCCTGAGCCTGCGGGTTCGGGACCAGCCTGGGCAACATGGTGAGACCTCATCTCTACAATAAATAAATAGATAGATAGATAGATAGATAGATAGATAGATAGATAGATAGATAGATAGATAGATAAATTAGCTGGGCGTGGTAGCATGCACCTTTAGTTCTGGCTACTTGGAAGGCTGAGGCGGAAGGACCATCTGAGCCCAGCAGGTTGAAGCTGCGGTGGCCAGGAGCATGCCACTGCACTCCAGCCTGGGTGACAGAGTGAGACTCCAATTCAAAAGAAAAAGAAAGTGGGAGACTGGGTTTGATGGCTCAGCCTATAATCCCAGCACTTTGGGAGGCTGAGGTTAGTGGATTGCCTGAGTCCGTGGGTTCGAGATCAGCCCAGGCAACCTGGTGAGAACTATCTCTACAGTAAATAAAAAATGAGCCAGGCATGGTAGCACACTCCTGTCGTTCTGGCTACTTGGAAGGTTGAGGTGGGAGGATTGCCGGAGTCTAGTAGTCAACACTGGGGTGGCCATGAGTTTACAACTGCACTCTAACCTGGGTGACAGAGTGAGACTCCAACCAAAAAAAAAAAAAAAGGAAGTCCTGGAGTCTGAGGCACACCCCTTCCCCACCCATCTCCATGCCCAGCCCAAGATGGGATCAGGGTGGGCTCAGGGTGAACTGAGGGCCAGGTACTCCTGACATTCAGTCAATGTTCCCCAGATAAAGAGAAGTCTCTACTGGCCCCTCACTATTCATAGAAAGAGTCAACCATTGTAAGTTCATTTCAATGAGTTATTACCTACTCTTTCTTTTCTTCTCCTTTTTTATGTTTAGAGATTGATCCTTGATCTTCAAACTTTACCTTTGCTTCTCTGGTCAAATTTGTACAAAGGGAGCGTACTGCCCTTTGCTCTCCTTTCCCCCCCAACCCTCCTGCCTGATGACATGTTGGCAGGTGCAATTGCTGTTTCCACTCAAAAAGACCAAATCAACGCAAATCGAAAAGGTCAGCACTCGCCAGGGGTGCCTGACTACCCACACAGACGAGCCCTGAACAAACGATCCAGGAGACAGAAAGCAGCCCTGCTGGCTTTTCCTGGGGTCAGACGCAGGGCCCTTTTGCTCGTATAATTTACTAAATACAGATGCTTAGTAAAACCAGGCCCAGGGAACGAGCTACAATTGGCTTCTGCTCTCTGAGCATCACCCTCTGTGCCATGGGCACCAAAGTCAGCTGGGAGGGGGGCTGGCGTTCTTGCTCTGTGAGCAGAGGAGCCAGCAGGAGAAGACAGGTGTGTCTGTACTCTTGTCTCTGTGGTCAACATGGAGCCCATGAGGCCAGCCTCCTTCTTGTCCCTCTTTGGCTGTCTTGATTGTCCAGGATGCCAGCCCAATGGAGGGACATAAAAAGAACCACAGGATCCTGAAGGTCTTTTGGAAACTCAGGGCAGGACTGTAACCTCTAGAACATCGTTTCTTCATTCAAGTATTCATTCATTCATCATTTATCAAGCCTCTATTATTACTCAAACACTGCACTCAACACTGTGGGTACAAAGGGAAACAGGAAATGACTATGGGCCCCAGGAACAGTTCATAATGTAAGAGGGAAAAGCTCTTACACCAAAACTATACTGAGGAAGCAATACCTGCCATAGTAAGATGAAATTTAGGGCTGCAGGAAGAGGGAGAAAGAGGACAGAGCCTCTATCTAGGAGAGCCAGGGTGCCCTCTGGGGGTCAAGCTTACACTGGAGGAGGAGCCCTCCTGGTGTGGACACATGGGGCTCCAGGTGGCTTCTCCAGCGTCCTGTGTGTTGGTGCTTCTCTGTCTTGAAAATGCCACAGAAGGCTTATTGCCAAAGGGCACCTCCTGCATGCCACACTGTGAGCTCCCCAAGGGGGATAGCAAGGAAACCCACATCCTAGGATGGAAGCCCCGCCCTACGGCTCTGTCTCAGCATCACCAATGCAGATGCAGGAGTCACAGAAACTGGACCTTCTTGGTTCCCACATGTGTGGAAGAGCCTCGAGGCCCTCAACCCACCTTTGCCAGCAGCCTCACTATGGAAACTTGTGGAAAGGTGTGGAGGCGCCGCTTGGGTTGTCCTGCTGATTGGGGCAACATGAGTGCTTCTGGCATTCGGGGTGTGGCCTGGAGGGGCTCAGATACCCTCCAATGGTTGAAGATGCACCCTAATCCAGAACCATCCTCTGGCCAGTCATATAGGGGATAACCTGCCTGCAATTTTCTAAAGGAGAATATAATTCCATTTATATATAAACACAAGGTGGGGGTTTTCATACAGTTCTGTTAGATAACTAATTATCCAGGATGCAACTGTATGTAAATCCAGGTAAGACTGTACTTTCTTCCAAATTTGCCAAGAGCCTCAGTAGCAGCACTGCTCATGGTGGCATAGCCAGAAGCACCACAGTCTGCCCTGGTGCCTCCCGTAGGATGCTGTGCCCAGGTGCAGCCTCCCTATACCCTCTCCTGTGCTTGTGCATGGGCACTCATATCAAAATGCACATATTATTTTATCATCGCTTACTTTTCTCATATCTGTTACGTCTTGGCGAGCGCATTACACTGATTTTTTAAATCTTTATGTGTCAGAGAATTCTATCATTTATTGTTTTATTTCAGGCTTGTAAAAGGGGGTGTACCAAAAATAAAAAGTGTCTGCAAATGGTCAGACACGTGACCCGTGGCAATGCCAGCCCTGGGGTAACATCTGTAGAAGGCGCTGCTGTCAACCGTGGGCCCAAGGAAGGTAGCAGGGGGAAGGGAGGGACTTTTAGACTGGCAAAGGAACATGTGAGCAGGAGGCAGCCCCAGCACACGCAGGATGGTTGACATCAGTTCACGCGTGTGGCCAGTGGATGTCCTTGCAAGCAAAGCCCAGGTGCCAGTGGCCTGCAGGACTCTGAAGGGGTGTAGGGTCCATGGTCTTGAGCAGGGCTGCCGCCAGGAGGCAACACCTACCTGGTGTGATGGAGCAGGGCATCACCTTGGCCTGAATCTGCTCAGAAAGAAGACATGAGTGTGCGTGCCCACAGTCGAGTTCCATCTTTTGTACCTGCGCTGTTGTATCAGCCATTTTCAACAGGAAATAAATATGGGAAGGCAGTCACCTCACTAAAGTTTCCATTACAACCCAGAGCGGTAGAAAGAAGTCATGCATACTTAAAATGACTGATTTGCAAGGGGAATAAAGTGCATTCCCAGATAAACCCAAGTCGTTTCATTTCTGAAGAATTTAGTCAGAATATTTATTTGCTGCTTCACAAAGGAGAGGGCAGACTTCATCAGGGATAAGATCTGCCTGCCTGGGTTAGACAAAGACAGTCTCCTGCCGCCTTTCATATTCAAATCCACCAAGATTAGGTCAACTCCTAGGGGAGGCAGCAGAGCCTCAGTCTCCCCCCAGTGCCTCTACCTGCCAGGCATAGGTCTCAGAAAGCTGTCTTCTGAGGGCAAAAGGTGTTCTTAAAAAACAAACAAAAAACAGGGAGATAGGTAAATACAATAACCAGATGCTGGGGACCTATGAGGTGGTGAGGAGCCCTGGGCACCTGGTAGGCCAGAGTTGCCCCTCCCAAGCCTCAGCCGTTGCCTTGGCCAGTGTCCAGTGGGGACAGCACTGCAGGGATGGAGGACATACTCCCTGAATGCTGGCCCATGAGCCCACCCTTGCCTTTGAGAGACTCTGAGCCAACTGCAAGGCTGACCCTGGGGAGGCATGAATGCACTCCTCATGCTCCTCCAGGGAAAACACAGTTCCATTGTGCCTGCCACCCACTTTTTATTTTCACTGAGCTTCCTAGAGTTTGGTTATTCTGTCCTTCCCAAAGAGCCTACCCAGCAAATTTTACCGCACAACATGCCTGGAACAAAGCAGCCAACAATGAAACTCAGAGGCACCCCTTGAATAAAGGCATCACCCAGAAAATGCACTAAATTAGAATTTAATTGCTAGAAATTACTTTCAATTATAAAAATTACGACAAATTACTTGTTGAATAGACACATTCTTTCACCACCATTAATAATTTAAAATTGCTAATTGCACGTAATTGTAAGTAATTGTTGTTCCTTGGTGGGAATCAAGGTGTTGCATTATGGGAGGCCTGATCTGCCAGGGCTGGGCCCCACCCCCCTGCACCTCTGTGTGTGGCAGTAGAAGCCAGATCTCCTGGGGAGAGAGAGTCACGGGTGATAAGGGCCTGGTGCAGGTGAGTGGGGGCTGCCTCCTCCATCAGCCCCTCAGGGACAGCAGGTGGCCAATGGGAGACCTTCCCATGGAGCAGTCCCTCGGCCATCCTGAGAACAGTGAATCTGTATTCCAATTAAATCCGAATTCTCAAGAAAGCATCATCTTGCTGCCTTAGAAGTGCTAGAGTGGAATTCTAATGCTGCTGCCTTGAAGTTTTACCTGCCACAGTGCCTACAAAGTCTTGTGTGACAGCCAAACTCACACAAGCCAAACTCTGGGCTTCCCCCTCTCCATCTGTACCTTCCCTCTCTCTCCAGAGATTCTTCTCTTTCCCTCTGGAAAACCTCTCCATCCTTCAAGGTCCTGCTCTGTTCCAAGACTGGCCCTCAGGGAACACAGCACCTTTTGCCTCCCTGGCCCCAGGAAGTTGTGGTCCTGCACAGCTTTGTTGGTATCTTTAGTGTTTATAAGTTGACTGCATAAACTGAGGGCTGCAACTAGGCTTGCAAAGTTTTCAGGTCCCCACAGAGCTATGTTCAGGGGCTCCAGGGAAATCTGCTGATGAATCTGGGCAGGAATCCGCCTTCCGGGGGAATGCCCTAGCCCTTGTGTCTATGAGACCAGGGAGATGTGGAGAGCCAACTAGGCTGGGCCATGCCCCTGCTTTCTGCCCTGAAGCCACATTTCAGACCTTTAAAGAAAACAGGACTCTGATGTTATGGGGGGAAATGACCACGGTCTCCTTGGCTTGCCAGTGGGCATGTGGATGACCTCCTTGAAAGCAGAGTGGAGGCAGGGGAAGGTCATCACCCTCCACATTGGGGCTAAGGGCAGTGAGCCTGGTTGTTGGCTTTAGGCCACTCAAGTTCAAGCTCTCAGGCAGCCCACAGCAGGGCAAGGACTGGCCACTGTCTCCTTAGCTGGGATAGGGTAGGTTCTTCTGGCTGGCTGGACCCTGTGAGAGCCCTATGGATAAGAATGTCTGATCAGAGAGATACTCTAAACTTGACTCTTCCTCTGTGAATGGTCTCTTCCTCTGTGGCTATCTTCTTTCTCTCTCACACACACAGACACACACACACACAGATACGTGTACACAAACACATCTTTACACATCAAGATTTGATTTTTCTTAATTAATTACTTTAAGGACTAAGTGTTAGAGGAGGTAAGATGACAGCTTTTGCAATGTGGCTTCCTGTCCCCCAGGATTCCCCACTGGGTCTCTACTTGGTCCTGGTCTCCACATACCAGCCACAAGAAACCAGTGTCCTTGGTCACCCTGCGGATATCAGTGCTGCAGACCACCAAGGGAATGCGCTCCCAGTTGAGGAAATCCATGCCTGAGGCCAGCCAGAGACGGCCATCTGCATCTGGAAGCCCTCCAGTCTGCTAGCTGAAGCAAAATCCTGACAAAACCGCACTCTGAACTCAGCAAAAGGAAGGAAGAGAGAGTGCCCGGAACCAGTCTCTCATCCCCAGGACTCTTCCTCATTACACAGGTCCTGGGCTGGATGGCAGCCAGGTGTACCCATGGATGGGCATCTTTCCACACTAGAAACGGCTTGGAAGCTGAGGTGCTGGTATGCTGAGCGCTCACCAAGGGTTAGCAACACACATTGTTCAATGACCCCAGCCTTGCCTCCAATGTTCAGCTCCAAAATGTGAGTTGGAGAAGAGAAAAACACTGTATGCTCCTCCCTCCTGCCAGCTCAGAAAAGGAGCCCCTGTAAGCCTCACA
The DNA here is from genome assembly GCF_000164805.1 of Carlito syrichta. Classification (NCBI taxonomy): domain Eukaryota; kingdom Metazoa; phylum Chordata; class Mammalia; order Primates; family Tarsiidae; genus Carlito; species Carlito syrichta. The sequence continues at coordinate 23,116 of NW_007252180.1, read as the reverse complement.
CGCACTTCATTTGGCCCTGATTACTGCCCAGGGAAGGAGGAAGAGACCAGGACAGCCATGAGGGCCCCATATGGCTGCATTCATTCCTGGGACCCTGAGGGAGAGGGATTTGCCATCAGGGAGACGGCAGCCAGCATCTTCTTCTTCTTCTCCTTTCTGTTCCCATTGCTATTGTGTCCTTGTCTGATAGAAAGGCTCTTGGTAGGGCATGAACCCTTGGAGACCCCAGGCAGCTATACAGCAGGGAGAAGACAAGAGGAAGGGCAGCGTAGCGGAAGGGACCAGCTGAGCTCCTGGCTTCCTCAGCGTCCAGACACAGAAAAGGGAAGTCGAGTCCTCACCTGGCATCACCCAGAGAATCATCAATCTGCAAGCTGTCAAGGAGGGGGTCCCCCAAGGACATTGTCTGGAGAGAAGACAGGCATCTTCATGAGGTCTGAACCTGCCCTGCCAGCATCCTCACATCATGCTTCTAGAATATTCCTAAAACCAGAAGGACATAGGACTCTCCTTCCAGAATGTAATTCCTAATGGACAGAGGGGTAGGAACCAAGTATACGAATCACCCACCTCATCCCAGGTGACCTTTCACTCCAGGGAAGAAGAAATCAAGGTCATAATTCTACCATTTAAAAACAATCGATAAGAACCAATAACGCCCCTACTGCTATCTGATTTGAACGGACATGTAAACTTGACACCACAGGTGGACCAGTTAAAATGTGTATGTCTTATCTTGCTAGCACCATGAAGACAGTCAGGATCAACCAGAGACTCGTCACGGACCCCTGGACTTCCCTCATTGTCCCGCAAGCTGCTGCTGAATGGTACCAAGACACTTAGAAGCAGTTTGCTCTCAAACAACATCAACTTTTTAAAGGCTTTAATTTGCCTATCACATTCTTTTTCTCCCACAGACCACATGAATATAAATTGTGTCCCACTCCATATCTGGAATACTGAATCCTAAACCTACAGCCTCTGAGTGCATCTGGTTTGCTTGAACCCACTCAGAAAGCGGTTCACCCCCGCAGGAAAAGGTCTGCTCAAAGAGGCAGCAGGTCCTGAGATATCGAACGCCACAGTGGAAGGACATCACTGCCTGGAGGAGGAAGCTAACCAGAACTCGCATGGGGAGCTGGTGAAGCCATGGGGTTTGGTCTGCAATCTCTGTGAGACAGGGAGAGGAGGCAGGAGCTAAGACTGTTCTAGAAATGCAAGAGCCTCTCTCAACCCTGAAGTCTCCAGTCTTCACACACAGACCATTTTCATGCCTTTAATTGGGCCTCTCGGATGTTTTCTGAAACTATGTCTTTGAAGACCTTTCATGATAGATGGAGAGAAAGAGAGAAAGGAGCAGATGGAGAGAGAACCAAGAAATGAAAGCAGGAACCCAGAGTGGAAAGAGGGAGAGTCAGGACCAGGTGAAGGACCTGACACTGAGCAGAGACACAGGCTGCAGGTTTTGTCCACAAGTGTAGATTCTCTGGGTCAGTACATTAACTCAACAAGAAAAAAATCACAACACTCTTTTTAGCTCAGGGTCATGTTATCAATTTTCAAATTTTCCCAAACATTGAACAATGAAAGTGGTTTGCAGAGAGAGAGGGAGCTCAACTGTCTAGCTAAAATTAGAGAAATAAAAAGTACACGAGGACTGAAGTGACAAAATTGGGCAGCAAAGAAGCAGAAACTTCAAATCAGCTCCATGCCCAGAAACAATCTGGGCACGGGGTATACACCAGGTCCCACGCGGCCCCACTGCTGTGTCGGAAATATAAACTAATTACAGGATAAAGACATAGCAAATACTCAGAAGTGTCGGTCACTTATTCGTCATCACATCTTTTATTTAAAAGTTTGTGTATGGTTTAGAAGCACATAAAACATTAGAATAGCAATGCACATATTCCTAAATAAGTACAAAGAAGAATACTGGGAGTGCATGCTTAATATACATTCCTTAAGAACACTGTCACCAAAAATCTAGCCATCTGTGCAGGAATTGCAACATTTAAAGCATTGGCATACCCACCACCTATGATGAAGAAACAGATACAGACTGGCTAAGGGCATGAGAGGTAGGTGGAAACATACAGCCAGACCACACATCCAAGGTCCCAGACTTTGAAGTACTGGTTTTGCATCTCACTTTCTGCCCCGTCCAGAGCCCTGAGGAAAACAGGAGTCAGAACGACAGTGCATCCTGGAACCATGGCCAGTAAAGCCCAAATCCCTTAGGGGCTCCATCCTCAATCTATACCCCTGACAAAGAAGTTTGTCTATAAAGGCTTATGAATCAATAATTGATAAAAACAGAGTAAATTCTGCTAGTTCTCTTGGGGTAAGAGGCCTCAGATGCCCTGACCCAAGCATCACTCATTTTTGTCACCCAAAAGCCATTTCTCCTTTCTAAGGTTCCCAGCTCAAAGCTCAGACATCATTTCATCTCCCAGACTTTGTGAGTTTCGTGAAAATTTGCCTCTTAAGAAACCTGGACACTTGTCTAGGGTTAGGGTTAGAGAATACTGTTCTGAGAGGGGATTCTGACCTCTAGTAAGGAAGGCCTCAGGATTTCCCCCAAGAACCCTTTGAGTAAGGTCAAATTAAGCCTATTAATAAGGTTCCTGCCATTTAAAATCTAGTTGTCCTCAGGAATGGTGCTTACTTTTTTAAAGCAGTGAAACAGAAGAAAGCAGACCTCTGTCCAAAAGTTTCAGATACCATTTTTGCTATTTCTCAGTTTATATTTTTGAAGGGATTGTAAATGGGATTTTTTAAATTTCTACTTCAGATAGTTAATTGCTAGTATATAGAAATGCTATTGATTTTTGTATGCTAATTTTCTACATGGCAACTTTACTGAATATGTTTATTCGTGTTAGTGTTTTGGCAGTGTCTCTAAGATTTTCTATATATGAGTTCATGTCACCTGCAAACAGGGACAATATAATGTCTTCCTCTCCAATTCAAATGACTTTTTTTTTCCCTCTCGTCTAATTGTTCTGGCTAGGGCTTCCAGTACTATGTTGAATAAAAGTAGCATGCGTGGGCATCCTTCATCTGGTTCCCACCATGGAGGAATAGCTTTTGACTCTTTATCCTTGAGCATGTTGTGAGCTGTTAGTCTGTCATATATGGCCTTTATCATGTTGAAGTACATCCTTCTACACCTAATTTATTAGGTTTTTATCATGAAAGAAGGTTGAATTTTGTCAAATGACTTTTATACATCTAATGAGATAATCATATGATTCTTGTCCAGTCTATCAATGTGTTTTATCATATTAATAGCTTTGCATATGTTGAACCATCATTTCATCCCAGGGATAAATCCCAACTGATCGTGGTGAATGATATTTTTAATGTGTTGCTGAACTTGATTCACTTGTAGTTTGTTGAGGATTTTTTGCATCTATGTAATTTTCTTTCCTTGCAGTGTCTTTTTCTGACTTTGATATCAGGGTAAAAAAACCTCATAAAATGAATGTAGAATTCCTCTTCTTCAGTTTTTTTTTTAAAGGGTTTGAGAAAAATGTATATCAATTCTTCTTTAAATGGGTCTTTCTTGATGAAAGACTGTTTATTACTGATTTAACCTCCTTGTTATTGGTCTGTCAGATTTTCTACTTCTTCATGATGTAGCCTTGGTAAGTGGCATGTGTCTAGGAATGCGTTCATTTCTTCTAGGTTATTCAATTTGTTGATGTATCATTGTTCATAGTGGTCCCTTATGACCCTTTACTTTTCTGTTGTGTCAGTTATGTTGAGGGTCCTTTTTCATCCCTGGTTTCATTGAGTCTTTTCTTTTTCCTTAATTAGTCTAGCTAAAGGATTTTCAATTTTATTTATTATTTCAAAAAACTTTTAGTTTCCTTGATCTTTTCTATTGGTTTTCTAGTTTCTAATTCTTTTATTTCTGCTCTGATATTTATGTTCTTCCCTCAACTAACTTTCACTGAATTGTTCCTCTGTGTTTTCCTTAAGTTCACTGAGCTTCCTTTAAACAATTATTTTGAATTATCTGTCAGGCAATTTGTATATCTTTATTTCTTTAGAGACAGCTAGTGGGAGACTGTTGTGTTCTTTTGCTGGTGTTAAGTCTCCTTGGTTTTTCATGTTTCTTATTTCCTTACATTGATGTCTATGCATTTAAAGAAGTAGGGTCCTATTTTACTCATTGCAGACTGACTTTGCCTGGCAAAAACCCTCACCAATCAGCCTGTATCCTTGAGCATGTTGTGGCATCTGGGCATGTCATCAGGCATGATCTGTAGCTAAGCCTGCTACTGGAGTCCTCAGACAGACTGAACCCATGCCTAGGTCAGCAAATGGGTGAGCCTGGTGCCTGGGTCCATTGGTAGATTTGTTCACTGAGAGCAGAGATGGACCTGGAGGCTGGGTTTCATTAGGACAGGCCTGATACTGAGCTAGGCTGAATGCCTGAATCTGAAGAGGGCATCCTGGGGCTTGAGCTTGAGTCCACATGGGTGTGTCTGGATCCTGGATCCAGAGAGTTTTGTCCTGGAGACTGGGTCTGCAAAAGTAGACTTGAAGCCTCAGTCCATGGGAGCCAACCTGGCACCAGGTCTACTGGAGGGGGACTAGACTCTAGGTTCTGGAACCTAGAGCTTTGGGGACCATCCTGAAGCCCAGGTCCATAGGAGAAGTAAAGGACCTTAGGTCTGAGAGGGTCAGTTCAGTGCTAGGGTCTACTGGGACAGGCCTGGACCCTGGGTCTGCTGGATCATGGGATCACAGGAGTCAGCCTGGTGCTGGGTCAGACCCAAAGCCCAGGACCTTCGAAGCCTTTCTGGCTCCAGGGCTTACCTGGAGCATGGGGCCAGAGGGGTTGACTTGGCCCTGATGTGATCACAGACTGATGAAACACGGCAAGCTGAGGCCTGGGTTTGCAAAATCCCAGCTGGTGCAGAAGGCCTGGAGGCTCAGTTCATGGTCACTAGACTGGAGTCTGGAACCACAGAAACCTTTCTGTTGCTGGGTTTTACTGGGGCAGGTTCAGTTTTGGGGTTTGAGGCAAAGTCTAGTGCTTACTTCTCTCTACTTTTTCACACACAGAGGGTATTGCTTTCCATGCTGTGCTGCGTGAGTCATGCAAAACCGTCCTTCCTTCTCCCCTCAAGGTTTCTTTTCTTATTTCTGTGCTATACCTAGGTGTGGTCATTACCTGGTTTCCTCAGCTCTTGTGAAAATAATTTTGCATACATACAGATGTTTAAATTGCTGTTTCTGTGGATGGATGACCAACAGAGAGTCCTTCTCCACTGTCCTGCTGACATCTACCTCTAATAAATATGGACTATGTGACTTTCTTTAAAATATTCACAGAAAAGGGCATCCGATTCTTCAATGAGCCTAAGGATAAAATGTGGACACTCTTTGTTGAAGGAGGTCTGTTAAGCTAAGAGCAGGATGCAGAGATGGGGGCATTTCAATTTGGGGGAGGAGAAGAAGTTTAGAACAGCGTGGCTGGAAGAGTTTTAAAGGCTTGCCTTCATTCCATTCCAGTTAGTAATGATGCAGCAGATTCCATTTATGTAGTATTTCATAATTTCCAAATGTATTCACTAACTAACCCATTTGGTCTTCAGTGACAACTTTTCAAAATGTGAATCTAGCTGTGTTACTTTGTATTATTTAAGATGTCTAATCATGCTCATACTTGAGGATTCTAGGGATATTTATGAATTTATGATATTGTCTACTTTTACGTTGATGTTCAGTCTTATGATACAGAACCACAGATATCTGTAGATCTGAAGAAATACGGAGGATATCATTTATTGGGATTTATATTTGTTTATTTATTTTTATTTTTAGTCTAAGTTCTAAGAGTTCCCCTCTCCCCCAAGTTTTGATGAATAAACTAGATTTGGGTTGTTTTCTAATGTTTTACGAAAAGTGTTTATTCTTATGGTTTTTATCTTGAAACTTAAGATTCACCGGATTAAGTAAAATAGAGTTCTGTGGCAAGACACAATCCTAGAACAGATGAGACTGACCCTGGACAACACTGCTGTCATTGGTTGTCTGACTTATTGCTTCTGATTTGTAATAATTTTTAGAGGCCGAATCGAGTGTTGAATGAAATTCTCTACCTGCCCCAATGTTCCTGCACTTTGTAACTTTAAATAAAAGTCACTTCTTCATGTAGCTTTGCCATTTACTCGTACAGCCAGCTAACACTGCCAGAGCCCCACAAAATCACAAGAAAGTTTAACTCGAGAAGAGAGAGACGAAAGAAGGAGAGAGAGAAGAGGGGATGGTAAAAGCCATTTCCAAAATGAGAGGCCCAGACATCAATTTGTAATTATCTGCCCACATGAGTCTAAAGGCTTTTATTTGATAAGGCAAGTAATACACAGCCTGAGATGTGAATTATTTCTGAGAATAAAAGCCTGATTGTCTCTGTGACCTGTCTAGCTTTTAGTGAGGTTTAAGACAAGATTACATTCCATACAGCCCACACATGGATCCCTCCTCTCCCCACCTTTCCGGTTCTTTCAGAAATGCCAGCGTTTTCTGTGCCATCTGGTAAGCTTCCAGGTTTCGATAGGTCTCAATTTCCTCCTCTGTTGATACATCTAATTCTCTTGAGGGTGAAGGCTCTTTCGTGTCTGAAATGAAGCCTCTATTAAACAAAGCCTGCCCCTATTCCAGGATGTTCAAAAGCAGATGGAGACTGCCTCCTGATGAGGCTTTTCCATTAACGCTAAAGAATGCCCTAAATCAAGCTTTTAGCTTTTTGAGTTTTAAATAGGGATGAAGTCTACCCGACCTCATACTTTAAAATGAAAAGGTAATGTCTGTAGTTTGCACTGGAAAAAAAGGAGACTTTTAAAGCATTCAGAGGTAAGCCATCTAGTTTTAATCCTAACAGTAGTACAGTCACACATTGCTTAGTGACGGGGATAGGTTCTAAGAAATGTGTCCTTAGGCAATTCCATCTTTGTGTGAACATCACAGAGTATATAGTGTCACAAAGCTAGAAGACAGAACCTACTATACACCTGGACTGCAAACCTAGATAGCACGTTACTGGACTGAACACTACAGGCAATTGAAACACATTTGTGTTTTTGTGTATCTGTGTATCTAAACACATAAAAGGTACAGTCAAAATACAGTGTAAACAATAAAACATGTATACATGTATAGGGCACTTTCCATGAATGGAGGCTACAGGACTGAAAGTTTCTCTGGGTGAGTCAGTGAGTGCGTGGTGAATGAATGTCAAGGTCTATGACATCACTGTACACGTCTGTAGCCTTTATAAACACTGTACACTCACTTTATAAAAAATATTCTTTGAATACTAAATTAACCTTTAAAAAAGTAACACGAGCTTTGGTCCCCTCCCCTACCTTGGGGAAGTGAATCTCCGTTTCTCTTCTCCAATTTACCTTCTAAATAAACTACATTTTTCAATCTAAGCAAAAAGTTATGCTACATTTAAATTGTTTTTTACTCTCTTGTAATAACCCTTAGCTTAAAAAACAAACACATTGTACAGCAGTATAAAAGTATTGTCTTTATATTCTCATTCTATAAGCTTCTTTTCTATTGAATAAATGTGAGGGGTTTGGGGGGGTTCTACTTTTAAAAATTTTAGTTAAAAATAAGATACAAACACACACATTAGCCTAGGACTACACAATATCAGGATCATCAATTATCACCACTGTCTTCCACCCACTCACCTTGTCCCACTGGAAGGTCTTCCATGATACATGAAGTTGTCATTGCCTGAGATAACAATGCCTTCTTCTGAAATACATCCTGACTGAGACTGTTTGACAATTAACTTTTTTAAACGTAAGTAGGAAGCGTACACCCTAAAATAATGATTAAAGGGATAGCATAATATATCTTTGATATAGCATAAACCAGCAACATAGTCATTTATTACCATTACCAAGTATTAGGCACTCTACATAACTGTATATGCTACACTCCTATATGATTGGCAGTAGGTAGGTTTTTTTATACCAGCATCACAACAAACACAGGAGTAATGCATTGCACTGTGGCATTATCATGGTTATAATGTCACTATAATGTCACTGAATTGCTCAGCTCCATTATAATCACATGGGACCATTATAATTGCATATGTGGCCCATCATTGACTGAAATGTCATTATGTGGCACATGACTGTGTCCAGTTCATCAATATTTCTTGAACCTACGAGAACATCCAAGCATCTACTGAAAGACAAAATTTTGATCCTCAAATACATATGAATAAGAATGATTTTGGCTTGTTCTGAAATAATAAAATTGCATGAGAACTCATTACCTTCATTTCTGTTTCCCATATTTATAGCAATTTTTGTGAAAATTAAGTTTACTCTGGTGTCAGGTAATTGCATCCTGGCCTGGGATGACAGAAGTTTCATGTCCTACAGCTACTCTGCCTTGAAAATAAGTCATGTGATTCCCACTTTTAGATACCCAATGGGTATTCCTCAACTGCAGCATCAGAGATGCCTGTACCTCTGACACAACAGGATGAGAGTGGCAGGGCCAAGCAGAGAGAAGCAAGGGGCAAGTGGTAAGGAGGAATATTTCAGAGAGGAAACTAAGAGGTGGAAAGAAGCCCAACCATGAGGAGACACAGGAATACAGGTCACATGAAATCTGGCTGCCTGTACTCCCAGGTGCTGGGCTCACCCACCTTCCCAAGGATCTGGATCTACAGAGCTAGACTTTGCCTCTTTTGGTACTTCACTATGCTTTCATAACGCCATATTTGATCATCAGCAGTCAAGCTATATCATCATTTCGTCTACTTGCCTTAGCACATGCTTAAGATGGTTAGTTAGTTAAATAAATAGGAAGATGAATGTGTGTTGATTCTACTAAACCCTCTTGTTCCATCCTCTTATGAACATCCTCTACCTTTCTGAGGCAGCAGATTGGGCCAAGCGTGGAGGATGTGGTCACCGAGGCTGAAAGCCAGTTGGCCCACACAGAATTCACAGGAAGACTGTGAGTTCACACACATAGCAATCAGAGAGCTCTGAGAGTCAGATAGGCTTGGGGTGGTGGGTCAATAGAAGAGACTAGCAGGTATGACCAGGAAGCAAAGTCCTTGAATATTGCAGGAAAATAATAATCTTTACATTCCAAGATGGACTAGGAGTCTTCAAAATTTCATGGAAAATGCATATTATGAAAACACTGCATTGAGTTCAAATTGTTTTTGCATCAAATAAACTCATATGAACTTGCTATAACATGTCTGAGCAGGACCTAGTTTGAGGCACTAAGAAGGATCAGACAGTAGTAAGAAAAGAGCCCCTATCAGAGAAACATGAATTCTGCTAAAATTGAAGCAAGAACAAGCATTGAATTTATGGTGAGGTTTGAGCAGAAGAATGGTGAAGTCATTGATGCTTTATGAAAAGTTCATGGAGATATGCCCCAAATACATCAGTGGTTTACAAATGGATAACTCATTTTAAAAAGGGATGAGGCTGGGCATGGGTGGCTCATGGCTATAATCCCAGCACTTTGAGAGGCCAAAGCAGGAGAATTGCTTGAACCTAGGAGTTCAAAATCAGCCTGGGTAACATCATTAGACCTCGTTTCTACAAAAAATGGAAAAAATTAGCCAGGCGTGGTGGCACACACCTGTAGTCCCAGCTACTCGGGAGGCTGAGGCAGAAGGATTGCTTAAACCCAGAAGGTCAAGGCTGTGGTGAGCCAGAATCCACCACTGCAGTGAACTGGAATCACACAACTGCACTCCAACCTGGGCAACAGAGTGAGACCCCGTCTCCAAAAAATAAATAAATAAATAAATAAAAGAAGAAGGAGAAGGAGGAGAAAGAAGAGGGACAAGATGATTTTGAAGATAAATACCACAGTGGCAGGCCATCCACATCAATTTTCAAGGAAAAGAAAATAACTTTCTACTTTATGGATGCAAAAACCATTGCACGCAGATCAGCTGCAGACAAGAGTTTTCAATGGGAATTTTAAACAAGTGGGATTAAGATCTTGAAGCTTTTTTTGTTTTGAAAAATTATAAAAGCAGATAAACATGGCTCTACCAGTATGATCTTGAAGACAAAGCACAACTAGAACAATGGATACTAGGGAATGGAAGTAGTCCAGTCACAACACAAAGTGAACTGGTCAAGAGTAAAGGTCATAGCAACAGTTTTTTGAGTACGCTCAGGGTCTTTGCTTGTTGACTTTCTGAAGGACCAAAGAGCAATAATATCTGCTTACTATGAGAGAGTTAAGAAACTATTCTAATACTGAGTTCAACATCCCACGTAGTTCATTAGATTTTTACCACATATGTATGGTCTTCTAAACAATATGCAGTACAGTTTTCCTATTTTAAATTGTATATAATTTCCTGCTATATGAATTCTTCTGGAACCTTACTTTTTTGTTCAATATAATATTGATATATGTACCACTCATCTGTTCATTTTATGTTATATTAAACCACCCTGTGGTTGATGGATGATTCCATTTTGTTTGCCATCACAATAGATATAGACATGAACATTATGTATGTTTTCTAGCACACACATACAATAATTTGGAGAATAAAACTAGAAATGGAAGGATTTTCAATTAATCAATTTTGGGGGGTTGCCAAAATACTGTCCAAAATAGTAGTATCAGCTTCATCTAAACATTTCCAATTTTCTCTATATTCTGGCTGTGGCTTGGGACTGGCATATTCTCTCCTTCTTGCCAATCTTACGGTTAATGATTTAATTTACATTCCCTGATTCTAGTAAGGTTAAGAAATCTTTATTTCTTATTGCTTTATGAGAGTTCTTTATGCTTTGGGCATTAATTTTTTGTATATACCCTGTGAATACCTTTTTCTTCCTGCCTGCATTTTTAGTCTTCCTTTGCATTCTTACTCGTGACTGACACAAACATTTGAAATCATATTATTTCAGTCTTTTTTGTCTTTGTCCTCTATGGTTTGCATCGTTGCATCTCTAGGGGAATCATGTCTTTCCTGAAATGCACACTTTGTAAGTCTCTTTAATCATGTCTATTTGAGGGAAATTCAGTTTCTGTTTGCATATCATTTTGCCCATTTCTTTTTTTTTTTTTTTTGAGTTGGAGTCTCACTTTGTCACCCAGACTGGAGTGCAGTGGCATGCAACTGGCCACTGCAGTCTTGACCTGTCGGCCTCCAGCAATCCTTCCGCCTCAGTCTTCCAAGTAACCAGATCTACAGGCGCGTGCTACAACACCCGGCTAATTTTGGATTTATTGTAGAGACGAGGTCTTGCCAAGTTGCCCTGGTGGGTCTCGAACTCATGAGCTCAGGCAATTCACTCGCCTCGACCTCCCAAAGTGCTGGGATACAGGCTGAGCCACCAAGCCCAGCCAATTTCTTTTAATTATCATTTTATTGGGTATACAATTCTGGCTTACAAATATTTTTCTCTTACCACTTTGAAGAAATGTTTTCTGACTTTGTTGCTGTTGAAGGAAGTGCTAATTATTATTCTTTGGTAAGTATTTTGCCTTTTCACCTTGGTTGCGCTTGAGTCCTTGCTGTGGTTCTGGTGTCCTGTATTTCATCACGACGTGTTCAAGCAAGATTTTTCAGCACATCCTGCTGGATGCTCATGTCTAGCTTCGATCTGAAGTTTCACTTTTTTTTCACTTCTAGAAATTTCTCAACCATTCCTTCAAATAGTGCCTCTCCCGCATTCTCTTTATCTTTTCTTTCGAGAGTTTTTATTTGACTTCACTTGCACTTTTTCATCGCTCTCACTTGCTCTAGCTTTTTTCCATCTCTGTATCTCTCTAGACTGAGTTTCTGGTGATTTCTTCAGATCTGTTCAATAGCCCTCACTTCATCTGCATCTAACCGGCTATCTAATCCATCCATGGAGTTTCTAATTTCCATGAGCATATTTTTAAGTTAGAGAAATTCTAGTTATTTTGTTTCAATCTGCCATTCCTTTTTCATTCTGTTGTTTTTAATGACTTGCATTATTTCCTTATTAGCTACTTTAAATGGCCAATAAATAGCCTCTTTAGATCATTCCATTATTGCTCATTCTCAGAGTAGTCTAGTTCTGTTATTTGCTGCGTCTTCTGGCTCTCCACCCCACTCTCAGCCACGACCATCCAAGCTGCTCCAGGAAGTGCCTTCCCCAGGCATAAACCAATCCACACCCTCAGACGTGCCTTCTTTTCCTTGGTAATAGTGATTGGCAAAGTCCTTCCTAATTTATAAAATGGTCTCATGCATGATATCCCCTTCTACTCCAATTCTACACAGCAGAAAGGCTAGGCACAAGTACTCCCAATTTGCAGATAGGGAAGCTGAGGCTCCTCCAGGCTGGCTAAGGGTCCTGGGGTATGCAGCTGAGCCCAAAACTACACTGTTGTCTGACCCAAGGGCATTGACTGTCCTGCTCTGAAGATCTGTTTCTGCGACTTGTATCCATGGCGCACACCAGCACTACATTTTAGACATAAATCATGTAGCATAGTTGCTTGCTATCAGGAAATGTTGCACACTGGAGAGGTATTTGTTTGGCAAATCTTCCACATTTTGAGTATTGATAGGAGACAGAGTCTACATCTCCTGTTTAGAACTGCAGGTCAATGCTCACCTTCCCAACATGCTGTAGAGAAGAGTCAGTCAAGCAGACAAACTTCAACCGGGAGTCCATGATGGAGATTCTTCCTGGTGTCAAACAGTAGTTACCCCAACAATATCCCAGGGCTCTGCCTGGAGGCATCTTGGTCCCAGATGTGTCTTCACTCCTGGGGGCTGATGCCTTCCCAGGGAGTGTGCAGGGTTGCAGCCCTTTATTTCTACCCATTTTCAGAGCCCATTTCTCTAGCATTTCTTTGAATTCTGTTTTTCTTTTAATAATTGTCTCTTCTTTTTAAATCAGCCAGAGTCCATTATTCTCGCCTAGAGAATCTCTAATCTTTCTGCTTGAGGAATATGGATACCCCTGAACTTCTGTAAGCTGAGGCTTACCTCAAGGTGCCAGGCACCCAGGGAGGGTGCTTCTTACACCAGAGGTGATGTTGGTTGGGTGGTCAGGAATGCTCATTACACATGATTTTCTGCAATGGGAGCCTGTGAAGCAGCCTCAGTTCTGTAGTCTCATCCCTATGCACAGCATCCAAGTCATGGGCAGAAGTCAGGGCAGGTGCATAGGTCAAGGCCATCACCCCAAAAGATCCTGTACTGCCTCACATGGTGAGTGGGTCAGGACATCACAGCCTGGCCCAGCCTGACCTCCTCACTCTCCCCACGTCTGACCCAATGTCATGGTGTTTCTCAAGACATTTCTCTCTAGTCGAAAAAATGCTTCTGCTTGTTATTTTACTCAGAATTTAGGCAGGCAGCAAGATAGACCTGTAACCCCCTTGTGAATGATCACAGCTCCTACCAACACAACAACATATGATACAAGGAATGAAGGAGAACTGTCTACAGGGACAGGCCACTGGGTCATCAGACACCATCAAGGTTGCCTTCAAGCACTATCTGGTGTGGCCTACAGTCTCTCCTCCGGTTTGTATGTTTTTAAGAGATAGAGTCTTATTCTATCACCCAAGCTGGAGTGCAGTGGCACAATCCCAAATTACTATAGCCTTGAACTTCTGGGCTCAAACAATCATCTAAGTTCAGAGGTGAGCCATCGTGCCCAACCAATTTTTTCATTTTTATTTTTGTAAAGACAAGGGTCTTGTAATGTCGCCCAAGCTGGTCTCAAACCCCTGGCCTCAAATGATCCTCCCACCTCAGTCTCCCAAAGTGCTGGGATTACTGACTCAGACTCTCCTTTTCTTCCTTCTGAGCCTGCTAAGTCAAAGGACTTCTCATCTTCAAAAAACAAATTCAGCACAGCTCAGAACCACGGAGTAAATGCATGTCATCATTTCCTCCTGTTGTCCCCTGAGCAACAGGAGGGCAACTTCTCTGTGGTTCTGAAAGCCAGAACTGATTGTCCCAGGAGGACATCTTCCTGGGATGGATGAGAGAAGGGAAGCGCGGCTTGTCACTCGGGACTTTTTTAACCCCAGTGGGATTTTATGTCCTCCCCGCAAACACTCATGGACAGAACAGCATAGCATTCTGGTGAGCGATGATGTTCGTGCATTATTAAGTCCAAATTGAAGAGAAAGTTTTGACACTAATCACTGCTTTTTATCCTGTCCAAGTCTTGACACATTCCTGAGAAAAATCCAGGGTAGTTACTAAATCACTACAGTACTCATAGATGCTCCACTGCCCCTGGGGAACCTTCTGTCCCAGTCTATCCTTCTCACCTTGCCCTAGATGCAGGAACTCTCAGAGAACTTTTTAGCTCATTAACATGGTAAAGAAAGAGAGCCAGGGCCCCCTGAGAGCTGCAAACACTGCTTCTTCCCTCTGATAGTGTTCGGCAGCTCTGGAAGACGTCCCCTCCGGAGCTGGGGGCTCCATTCACAGCAGGCTCTGGGGAGGCCCTGGCAGGCACTTGCTAGGACTGGGTCTTGGCCCCACAGCCAGACAAAACAAGTGCCTTGGTCCTAGAGGGGGAAATCCCAGAAACACCCTTGGGTTGTATTAACAAGTCCGGAAGACAGTGGAGAGTCTGGTTGGAGACAGGTGGGACTTGTGCTAAATTCTGTAAAGGCCCCAGAAGATAAAGGCTCAGCTCTCCAACTTGCACCCTGGCAGTGCCCATTTAATTGGGATGTGGCATCAACGCCAAGCCCCATCCAGTCACCAGGACAGCCCGGAGGGGACAGGCTGCTTCAGAGATGACAATGGCCATCCTGGGTCAAAGCACTGCCTTCTGAGGGCTTTGGGGCTGCAGCATGTCTGGGATGCCCGAGAAGGCTCAAATGACCCAAGGAACTGTTCAGGAGGACCTTGGAGCCACTCGCCAAACCACCAGTGACAGGACTTGAATGGGTTGATGCACATACTGCGAATTAATCCAGAGAAACTCAAGCATCAAAGAAAGGCCCTAAAAACCTCAAGAGGAGCAAAAACTGACAAGGTGCTTTGGAGCCTTCCAGCACTCCTGGAGATGGGTCAGCTGCACAGGTCATCGATTTTCAGCCAGCTGTGTTATATTACTGTCTTGCTTCCCTCCACCTTAAGGGGCAGCTTGCTGCTACCCCCAACTCTTACCTCCTCGCAAGTGCCAGGACCTGTGCTTGGCAGACACCTCTGCAGCTCCTACATCCTCCTAGCTGCCTCCCCCTGGAGGCCCCACCTGCTTCCTGCTTCTAAGGGTTAATGGAAAACAGAGCCACACTTGGTGAGAGAGAAAAGCAGCTGAAAAGACATGTACTGGGTATCACGCGAGTCCCCTCCAGAGCTTTGAGAACAAGAGGATGTCTGAAGGGCAGGAAGCAGGAGGGATGAGGCAGAACCATCATGACAAGACCAGGACGGGCAGGCCTGCAGAACAGCCAGACCTCAGGGCCCCCGGGTCTCTGGGGTGTCTCCTCTGCCCCTGCCTCAACATACGCGGGCTCACTTCCCTCCCAGGTGCACCCCTGGAGAGGCCCTCTGTGCTCTGCAGCTCTCGTGGCCAAAGGCCACTGTGCCCACCGTGTCTTTGCTGAGCATCTTATGACTCCTCTGCAGTTTGGGCTCCAGCCTTGTACATCTGAGCTTCAGACTCAATGGCAACTTCCCCAAGCACTGAACCCTCATCCTCCAAAACATCCCACTTTCACTTCTTCCTCTTGGTCTGAGCCTCGCTGGCAAAGCGGTGAGGTTGTCTGAGCTCCCACACATGCCAGTCTGCAAAAACCTCTCTGGCCCCGGCCTGCCTCTACACCTTTCTACCCTAGTCTTATAAACCACAGTTTTCAAAGTCATGGTAAAGTCACAGGCGTGTCCTTAAAAAGCCTCTTCCAGGAAGGAGCCTTGAATGGCTCATGGGGTCAGGATAGTCAACCCAAGCACCATTTCCTCTCAAGAAATCATTATTTTTTCCAATGTCTGATGGTTGGTGATGTTTGTTTTCTATGTAGAAACCTGGGATGCTTTGGCAGCAAGCAATTTGTGTCACTTTGAACCACAGGGAATGTCTCTGAAATTATGATATGGGTCAATGAAGAAGCAAAGTTTCCTAACCGAAGTCCATTTCATAGAAACAAATGCTAAAATGATGGTAATTATAAGGGACAAATTCACTGCGGAATTTACCAATGGTGACATTTGGGCTCCATCCCTAGCCCTTGAAGTCAAGGCCATAAAGCAAACTGCCAAAGGCCCCTGTGTGCCATCTGACCCAGTAGCTGAGGATGGAACGTGGGGCCAGCCTCACAGGCGCACGCTTGAAACAGCTCCGTGTTTGCTTCAATGAGCTCCTGTCAGTCTTAAAACCCTTGGTGATTTTATCTCTGAACCTGTGCTTTGTGCAAGGTGTCCCATGGGACAATGCAGTGTGCAGAAAAGATGCCCCCCATCATTCCTGGCCACACCACACAGAGTCTTAGCAACTAACACAGAGCTTGGCGAGACCCAGATTCAAGGGCTTGTGGCCATGTACACTGATGGGGCCCTGACAGGCCCTCGCCTTCTGTTTGTCCAGCGCTAGCTGCAAATGCAGAAAGTGGCAGCAGTAAGCTAAGAAATACAAACAACCAAGGGCCTGACATCTTCTCTCCTGCTAGTGTTTCTTCCCCGCATGAGCCACCATTTATGCTGAAAGAGACAACGTGGGAGGAGGGGACCAGGCAGTCCACAGTCCATCCTTCTCTGACTCATGAGAGCAAGGATGGAGAATCTTGTGGACTGTGGGCATTTCACAAAGTAAAATAAAAACAGCCGAGTCTGCTTCACAAAGCATTTCTATCATTCTAATAAGAACAATATGTATATGCATGTTTGAGCCATGAAAGATGAACTCTATAGTTTTTGCAATTCTGCATGTGACTTAAATGCTCTTACAATTACATCTGAAGCTAACATTGCATGGTATAAATGAGCATGGTAAAATTCATGCTTTTTAAATTTTTTTTAGAATGATGCTGAATAGCAAGTAAAAACACTGACAAGTCAAGAGGAAGACTGAAAAAAGAAACATCTTAGACACTAGTTCCTTTCACGGCACTCTTCCATGATTTTTGAACTAAGGCCTTTTCACTTTGCAGTGGTCCCTGCAAATTACATAGCCAGCTCTGCAGGGTACAAACACTGATGTCCCATGATCTGCTCAGCTGTCCTTTAAGCTGTGTATCAAGGATTCCTGACACACGTTCCTCCTCCCTTTTCTGATCTGTCTGCATTAATCTGTGCTCAATTGTAAAAAGCTGAACAAATATATTTGTTCAGAATTCCCAAGCAGTTAACCACAGTTCCCAATTCTGACTCATCCTTTTAGCTCCTGAGGTACTTAGCAGAATGCTCTATATTCATTAACTCACCGATGAAATTAATTAACCAACACACCAACCTAGATTTCTTGCTTATTTGAGTTATGTGATCCCTCAACATCATAAGAGAAGACCCTATCCTACTTGGTACTGATAAGAAAAAAACATCAACACTTTTGGAAAATGTGGTGAGTGATGTCACCTAATTTAATCTTTAGAAAAATCCCATGAGATGGTGTTATTGCATTTCATCCAACCTAGGAAGCTATTGACTGCAAGACAGATTCTAGTAACGCTAAGGAAAAACAAAAATGATGCCAATTAAACTAATGTGCTATCAATGCAAGATGCATCCTAATTCAGGGATGTGAGAACAGTATGTGCCTGAGAAATGATGCATTCAGTGTGGTGGGTACTGTGATGTGCCCACACACACCTCCAGGGGACTCGGCACCCCTCCCCAGCCACCCCTTATGGGAGGCTAGTGGCTCCCTGCTGAACCCCTTTCCAATTAGCACCTGAGCCAAAGGGAACAGCCTCTCCCCAAGTCACCCCCATGATCCCTGGGGGCAGACCACATGTAGTGAACCGTTCATGTAGGGCGTAAAGGCCCAGCCCTCGTCCTCATGGGATCAGCTCAGACCTCTCTTAAACTGCATTCCAGTTCAACTTCTCCCTCTGCCCACATTAGCTTCTATCACCTGCTCAGGTGCAATCCCTGGGATCACTTTCAATAACTCAACTGCAAGTAAATCTCTGTCTCTTGGGCTGGTCCCAGAGTGTCCCACCTAAGGCATTTGGGATCATTCTCCTTTCAAGATAAAAAAATGAAACTGGGGAAGATACATGATGTGCCCAGCAAGGCACAACACACAAGTGCCACAGCTGGAACCTAAACTCCATTCTGACTCCAAGGCCATGCTTTTGTCTCTCAATAAGCAGTTCTCAGAGTACAGTCAGAAGACTTCTGTGGGTCCTGAGCCTTTCAAGTAGTCTGTGTGACCAAAATTATTTTCATAAAATGAGACATTATTTGTCCTTTTCACTTTTATTCCCTCATGAGAGAAATCTAGAATATTCCAGAGGCTTTGTGGCTGGAAATTGCATAGAATGAGTGCAGTCAAGACCTTATCTCTACAATAAATAAAAAATTAGCCAGGTGTGGTAGCGCACGCCTGTAGTTCCAGCTATTTGGAAGGCTGAGGCAGAAGGATTGCCGGAGCACAACAGGTCAAGGCTGCGGTGGCCGGGAGCAGCCACTGCACTCCAGTCTGGGTGACAGAGTGAGACTCCAACTCAAAAAAAAAAAGAATGAGTGCAGAAGCAGATATGAAAATCCAGGTGTTTTTTATCAAGCCAAACAGTAAAGAAATTTCTAAAAATATAAAAGTGTAAAAATGTACCACAAAACAGAAATGTCACACTTGCCACTACTTTTTTATGTCTTGGAAAATATAATTATTATGGTCATAATATCATGAGTTTATTTTTAAATTTTAAATGAACTACTAAATAACTCTTTTAAAATTTTTCCAGTTCTAATTTCTAAGGCATCACATGTAGAAAGGACTATCCCACAAAACAAAACAAAACAAAAAAAAAGCTCCTTGGAGTCTTCAGTAATTTTTAATAATATGACAAGGTCCTGAAATCAAAATATTGAGAATGACTGCACTACATATACTTTGATGCTATGTGTTTGGGATCCTGATCCCAACTCTCTACTAGCCAAATTAAACTGGAAGCCTCCTTTAATTACTATGAGCTAAAGGTTTTGTTTTGTTTTGTTTTATTAATCTGAAAAATAAAAAGAGCTAGCATGGTCAGCACTGTGGCTCACATCTGTAATCCCAGTGCTTTGAGAGGTTGAGGCAGGAAGATTGCCTATGGCAAGGAGTTTGAGACCAGCCTGGGCAACTGAAAGATCCTGTCTCTACAAAAAATCAACAAGTTAGCCAGGTGTGGTGGTATATGCCTATAGTTCCAGCTACTCAAGAGACTGAGGAAGAAGGCTCACTTGAGGCCAGGAATTTAAGATTGCAGTGAGCTATGATTGTATGTTGGGAGCCAACATCTATAGCTACATGGCTGAGGCCTGTAAAGGCCCATCTGGAAGATCGCCTCTGACATAGGATATCAGTTATACCTATGATATTGGCGTGTGATTGGTGACCAGTGTGCATACATGGCAGTAAAACTTATAAGTGAATCTCAGTACACTTGATGGAAGGTGCATGGCGGAATTGTTTCTGTCTTTCTAAGTTTAGCTTCTTTCTAGATATTTTTTTACTTCTATTTCCTGGTAGACTGGGTAGTCCTTGTTCCCGAAAGCTGTTTCCCCTAGGGCTAAGATTAGAAACTAAATTACCATGATAGTTCTGTCCCCTGCCCCTAGCCAGGTAGAACGTTTTCTTTTGTTTCGTTAATTACCGAAACTCTGTCTGCTTCAGCCCATGGCCGCCATCTTGGAAGCCCTGCATTTCCTTGTTCAAGAGTGTGACAGCTACTATTTGATTTTTAGAGTAGACTTGTTGGGATAAAATATATACATATACACTCATAGCTGCGTAAATCTATGCTTGCTGTTTTGATTCCTTTTGCTACATTATTCAAGTGTAATAGTTACTATATGATTTATAAAAGAATTAACGATAAGGTATTAGCTTAATAGGATATAGCATAGTATTAAAGTCCAATAACTAGAAAATTAAAGTTTAGACATATGAAACATGAATTATAGTAAAGTTTTGTAGTTTAAGAATAAGTTTTAACTGAGTTATAAGGCATTATGTTAAATTGTAATAGGTTAATAGTATAGTGTTAAGTTGATAATATTAATTGTTAAAAATATTGGGAATCAGTGAACTTGGATTGAACCTAGAGTTAACTCAGGAAAGTTTTTTGTATTAATCAGGGTATAGAGCAAAGAGTATAATATGAATGATTCGTTGAACATTATGGAAAACACTTTGAACGATTTGTATTGAAATTGTGCACCTGTGACCTTGATGTAAGCACGGCAGGCATCATGGAATTTGAATTGTTTGCTTGGAAATTGCAGATCTCGTGGTGGTCTTGTGATGCATAGTTTGTAAAGCACGAAACTTGTACGCCCCCAGTGAGTGATTATCACATTGCTGGAGGGTATAGAAAATGGTATATAAGTTGGAAAAGGTTTGAATAAAATCGGCTTCAGTCTTGGCCAGACTGTTCCCAGAAGAGCTGCCTCCGAGTAGTTTTCTTCTCTCCGTTCTGATTCACCGGTGCGGTCCTAACCCTTCCCTGGTCAGTGCAGGTCACCGACAATTGTACTGTTGCACTCTAGCCTGGATGACAAGTGAGACCCAGTCTCTAAAAAAATAAAATG